>NC_134491.1:44894999-45082499 GCF_040206685.1 Ascaphus truei | reverse complement strand
ATACACACACACATGTATACACACACACATGTATACACACACACGTACACATACACACACATGTATACACACACACACATACAATGTATACACACAAACATGTATACACACACACATGTATACACACACACGTACACATACACACACATGTATACACACACACACACACACACATACAATGTATACACACACACACGTATACACACACACACACACACTATCCCCAGCACCACCACATCAGCACACCGGTATCCCATGCCCCCCCAGCACACTGGCATTCTCGGCTCCCCGCCATTCCCAGCCCCCATCAACACCATCAGCACCCACACATCGCCACCTTTGCACCTCCCCCATCGGCACACCCACATCCGCACCCCCACATCAGCACCAAACCCTCCCAAATCCGCACACCGATACAATCACCATAAGTACAGCCACAGCAGCACTACCACCGCACATGGGCCACGTGGACCACTCCCCACCCAAATGCCACACCCACACCACAAACATCCCGGGCGACGCCGGGGCTCTCAGCTAGTATATATATAAAATATAAAATGGCTTTTGATTGATGTGCTGAGTTAGTAATATGTACTCAAGCATCCTTATGGCTAGTGTTCCTTGCTGTGTATACATTGTGTTCTGCATGCCTCAATGATAGCTACTTTCATTGTTGGTGGATATAGGTGATAGTGTTTTCCACTTTTATAGGATTAGTGACTACTACTGTGGTTCACCCTCCTTTTATACAAGTGTTTACTGCAGTGCCCGTATCAGGGGTCCATGCCATATTTTTACTATTTCGTACTGTTTTCTCCCTTTTTTTACTGTATTTGTATCGGCATAATAAATTGTTCATTCTCATATTTGGTACGCCTGAGTGCTGTGGACATGGCCAGTGGTTCGGCCAGGCCCACCTGCACCAGCAAGCAATGGATGCCCGGGGCCTCAGGTAGGATTAATATAGAGGGTGCTGCTTCTGGGCATATGTCCCGTTCAGTGGCAAATAGTACTTTACGCCAGGTTTGATCTGCATCATACTTATGGTCTATAACTCGGGCCATGGCCAGGAACGGAAGTTTCCTCACTTGATCCCCAATGGTGCCCAATGAGTTGGCTGCAGGGACATTCCCAACGGCAATGGCACAGGTCAGTGGAATATGGTTTTGTTGGGTCCACTTGCGCTCCTCGGCCTGTGAGGGCACAAACATGGCTTAACTGGATAGCACAATTTAATTTCTGAATGGGGCACCCCAGGTCTGAGATCTCAGCAGTGCCTCCAAATGTAGCCCTCCTTCCTGCTGATATGGAGAGACTACTAGTGCTGTATGTACCTGCTGACTAAGCGAGATCTGGGCCTCCGCTAACTGGGAGCCTGGGATAACAATAGGTTCTTGGCAGCGCCTCCACTTACCCAGGATCTCCAATAAGTGAGTGTCACAGTAACTTATGACAACATATAATATACACCAAAATACCCGGGTTAAACTGAACAAGACTAAGATATAAATAAATATAGTTTATTCCTTGAAAAAGTGAACACACAAGATATACTAATAACAGACAAAATAGGCACTTACTTAGGATTGGAATGATGAAATCAGGAATCTTGATTTGCAGTTCATACAGCAATCTCAGAATGACAGAAAGACAATGGGCATAGGCTGAGCCTCGTTTATATACAATCTCAGTCCTATCCCTTAACCTTGAGGCGCCTGGCTTTCTAGTGGATTCACTAAATGAAAAAAGTGACAATAGCGCTCTGACACACCCTAAATGTAAAATACACAATATAACCACTCATATGTGAATAATAAACAATAATAGTGATATTCGTGCGTAAATAACAATTTAGTGTCTAAATAACCAAATAGTGAATAAAAGACTTAGAAACAGACTGCAACCCTTGAAAAAGACTGTTCCACTCGTCTTGCATCAGGTGATCTTCCAAAAAATCAAGGGAGCTTGTCTCGTAGTATTGAAGTAATCAAAATCGGGCAGTCATCCAACTTAAGGGGCGGATGTACCCTGTGTATATGCAGCAGCCACCAGCCCCCAACCTCCAAGGAAAAAAGAAGAGACCATATAGTGCAGATGGTATTATATTAAAACAGGGAATACAAAAATGAAGGCTTACACTTCATATGATCGAAGTAGGCAGTATTGAAATGCGGATAACGGGTGCTCAGCTGGTCGCGATCCTCTGAGTTCCTCGCTCTCCTCCGCTCAACCGGAAACACTCGCGTCCACGCCGGGGCTCCCATCACGTCACTTGCGGTGCAGTGGGAACCACCAGATCTGATGGTAGGAGTGGATCCTTGGTGTTCTTCCTCTCTGGTGTGGGCTGAAACACTTTACGCGTTTCGCGTTGGGGGCTGGTGGCTGCTGCATATAGACAGGGTGCATCCACCCCTTAAGTTGGATGACTGCCCGATTTTGATTACTTCAATGCTACGAGACAAGCTCCCCTGATTTTTTGGAAGATGGCTAGTGGATTCCTTTGAAGTAGAATTTCCCTTATCTGCAAGTGTGAACTATGACACTTACAGACCACTCAGGCCCTTTGTTCTTTCGCCCTAGTGTATACAATCAGAGCGGTCAACCTTTGATCAGAGGGCTTATGCTAGACAACTTGTCTGCCATCCTGACCTATTAACATAGAAGATGGGCTCTGCGTTCTCATACCAGACCCAAAATACCATTCAAAGTTTAATAACTTCACATATTAAAATAAGCTGTTCTGTTGGGTCCAGTGGGCTGATATTTTCCAGCTTTTCTTGCCGGAAGTATATCTTCATTGTGGCTAAGTTTCATCCCTCTGCGACCCCCAGAACCGGAGATACACAAATGCAGGTTTAAACACTTTTAAAATACAGGATTCTTCCCTTTAAAAATGAATCTCTACTTTTCACTCTTTCCCCATTGAAATCAACGGGCTCCACCGCCATAGGCGTTCAATGGAGCGACTCCACCGTTGCAGTCAATGGGGTCCCCTGCCATAGATTTTCAATGGGGAAACGCCGCCATTGAAGTCTATGGAAAAACCAAAAATCTTTACATTTGCCCACACTCCGTCTGGTTGTTCAGAGAGGGCTGGAAATGGACATGCATTCAAGCCGGAACCGTGGCTGCATGCGACCCAACTCCCAGCCCTCTGGTTCCTCGAGAACCGGAGATATGGGCTTACACTTTTTACCATTTTGGACTTAGCCGTTTTAACGCCACGCGGCTTTTCCTCATTGGAATCAATGGCCGTCGCCGCCATAGACAATTCATGGGCGAGCGCCGCCATTGGATCCAATGGGACCTCCGCTCCGCCATTAAAGTCAATGACGCGACCCTCTTTCTCCACTCGACCCTTTACGGGGGTCCCTCATTCCCGGACCCGATGGGTGTCGTGTGGGGGGGCTCCTAGGGGCTATGGACAAAAATAATTTTATTCCCAGGTGCCCTAGAACCTAAGATTCCCACGCCACTTGTCGTTGAACTTGAACCAAGTGATAATGCTCTTTTCAAAGACATTGTATCCGCTTTTGCGGTCTGCGGTTTGGATGACTGCCAACCTGTTCCTGGAGATCGGCGTCGAGGTATCCCCATTGAAGTCAATGGCCCCATTGACTTACAATGGGAAACTGCTGCTCCTCCTCTCGGACGCCACCTGCTGGTCGTCGCTGG
This sequence comes from Ascaphus truei, assembly GCF_040206685.1. Classification (NCBI taxonomy): domain Eukaryota; kingdom Metazoa; phylum Chordata; class Amphibia; order Anura; family Ascaphidae; genus Ascaphus; species Ascaphus truei. Next base: position 45,078,824 of record NC_134491.1, on the reverse strand, counting down.
AAACAGGTCCAAAACCGCTAGATCCACCATTGAAATGAATGGAGCTCCAATGGCGACCTATGGGACTCTGCAAAATGGTGCCTGAAAAGGCGGGAACATGGAACAAAGAGCTATAAACACATGGGTTAACCTTAACCCTTTCCCTCCCGCATCAATCCCAGTGTATGTGTTGGTGCAAACACTGGAACAGAAACAATACATTTTTACAGGGGAATACACATTGGGATTCTGAAGCAGGGTGAAACACATTACTGGACCACAGTCCAGTTAACCCCTTGCTTCCCAAGTGGGAGCAGGGGGTGGCCAATTGGGGTGTAACCCCATTAATCCCAGGCCAAACCCCCTCTCCCATGACAGTGAGATTCCCCTAGGTAAGAATAATGATAACACACCTCAACTTTGTAACCTTTAACTAATACGCAATTACATAACCTTAGCTTCCACCTATTAGGGATAACACACATATAGTACCGTATAGGAATAGCCTATACACCTGGCCACTCTCCTCATAGAGTAATGTCACTTCCCACCACTGCGTGCACCTCACACCGTGTCCAATGTATACTCAGTCCCTTGGTCACTCAACCCAGTGTCCCCAAAGAACCCTCCTCAATGCGGAATCAGCGACTGATGGTACCAGTGTTGGTGCACTTATTAAATACCTTCCGGCTACTCCAGCAGCCGGCAACAGACTTCAAAAAGGATCTGCCGATCCAGCGTAGTCTCTCACGAGTTTTTAATTTTATTATTTGTTGCTAATACAATATCTATCTCTCATCTTGGTGCGCTTTTGTGTTTTTTCTTGTTTTGCTTTCCCTGCAGCACCACAAGCTGATGGTGACTCAGGGTCTGCACTGGGCCTGAGGGGAAATCTGGCCTACGCAGGTGGGTCACTGACCCCCTGCACACACACACACACAACCTCTCCCTTTGCTCCTCCGGTGCCCTCTGCTAGTGTGGTCGCTCCCCCACGCTTCCCTTTCCTGCCTGCCAGCAATCCCTGCACTATTCGTTCCCTGGTGTTAGGTGGCTCTGCTGAGGCTCCTGGGAATTGTAGTTTAACTTCAGAGCCTCCTGGTGATTGGCCAGCCGTTCGCGCACTTACACTGCGCATGCGCGCACTCTCTCCGTGCCTCCTGGTCGCGCCTGAGTATTGTGCAATGCCCAACAACATGGCGGTGCCCTGTGCTATCGGGCCGCTGTGGAATCTCCGAACGCTCCCTCACAGCACCCCCCGTGATTGCACCCTGCAGCAGAGGTACATAAGGGAAACCAGAACACCCCTACATACATATATAAAAAGAAATGACAGGTGTCACTGGATGGAAAATAAAGTTTACTTGATAGGTGATTCTCACCACAAATATGTATTTCATTACTGAGTATCAGGGATTGCACCTACAAGGCGGCACAGCGGGATTTTGGGCACTTACTCTGCAGTTTTTTGTAGTCCTTTGAGAAGCCGAGCAGTGTATTCCAAACCCCGAGTGCTGGTTGGGTTAATTTATTACTGAATGAAACATTTCAATAGGTCGGATTCATAACAACTCACCTCAGTCCCACTTAGCAGCACAGTTTGGATTTTGTAATAAAGTCAGCATTTTATTGGCACTTTTATCTCCTCTATAAATGTACCCCTTCCTCTGTACATCTAGATTATGCTCTGGGACATTGTAGTATTTACTGGTCACAGGTAAATATATCGAGTGAGTAAGTTATTGCAGGGAGCCTGTAGTTCAGTATTCATTTCAGCTCTTAAAATAAGGATTCTGTGTTGGAGACACTGGCTCCTCATCAGACTTGTCACTGTAAAACATGCCCGTGTCCCCGTGCTGCTCCGATGTAATGTCGCCGTGACTGCTCGCTCTGAGAGCAACGCGGAAAACCAGAGCAGGGTTATTTCAAAGTGACAAGTGCAATTTCTAAATAGAGATTCCCTTTTTCGGAATGAAGTCGTTATTTGGTGTTACAGGGAGAGGGATCATCACGTCAGCCCTGCACATCATATAACTCATTTCCCTGAAGTGCTGAAGCTTTGTAAGAAGGAAGTGTAGACAATGCGAATAAGGAAAATGTGATGAGGTTATTATTTAAAGTCTTCGAGGTTACAAAACTGGGGAATAGACTCGTCAATAAACAAAAAAACACTGCTTTTGTTTTCTTAAATACATTTACTGCTGGGTTTAGCAGGGCTTTTCTTAATTTGATTTGCAGTCAGCATACTTTAATAAACAAAATCCTCTTACTGTACATGTGAAACCTTTCAGAACATGAGTTTCTTCCATATGTTCATGTGTAGGTCTGATTCTCTGATCCACACCTCCAGTCCCCTATATCCTCCTATCTCATTGCCCCATACCTCAGCTTTCCCTAAAAGCCACCCAGATGTACAGTAGCAGACATTGTTACCCCTGCTGGTGTGCGTTAATGCACCAAACACCGCATTGAATAACAAGCGTGTGATATCTCTTTTTACCAATGTTTTCAATAGCACTAGTGTTAAATAACACAGCAGCGCTTACGCAGACCATCACAGGGACGGGACGATAACATTTTCTGTAGTTCTGTAAATTTATATATTTGCTTTTCTCTGTAATGAAGAACGACATGCAGATCGGGGCACCAAAACGGGACGGTTTCTAGGTACTTCACCCCAGAGACAGTGGGGGATTTACGTATAAGATACATCAGGTACCGTTTACGGTATCACAATTTGAGGGGCCTCCAAATACTACAATTTTTTCCCCATCAAATACCTATAATATATTTGAGGGGCATCGTAAATCCAAAGGGTTACTCACGCTAAAAATAAATTAGAATAAAAGCAATAGTGGGTTGAATCTTTAGTAGCAAAAGTTCAATGTACGTTAAAAGCAACGTGTATCATGTAAAGAAAAGACGGACAACAGTCACCCAACGACATTTCGCAGAAGAATATAATGGTTTCGTTTGTTCTTTCCTTCGACTTCATACCCACAGTCCCTGCTTTGTTTAAGTTTTAGGAATAGACTCTCACACCACCTTTCAATTGTGAGGAGTACTCAAAACAGTGTACGGTAGTTACCCTACTCACAATATAATATTTGGGGGATTGGTTATAGGAGGAGTTTGAGGAGTTGCGGAGTTAGCACATTATTACGTCTTGGATCAATATTTTCTCCAAACCTGGGTTCAGTTTTCCTGTTTCCTTGTAAACACTGTTTACAGAAGAGGAAAACACTATTTTCCTTGTAAATACTGATTAACAAAGGAATCTATGGCTAAAACAGGGGTTGAGAGAGCAGAAAAAAAAACAGGTGTACTGTAGATACGGTGGGGTGAGAAAGTGTTTGAAGACATAGGAAGGGTAATAAAACGGTGACAAGGAACAGCATGGAGGGGGAAGGGAATGCTGTGGGGGGGAGTGTGGATACGAACATTGGCAGAGAGGCAGGCAGAATAATTACAAACAATTGTGATAGTGTGTGAGAAACCCCATATCCGCATTAAGTCTCCTTGTTTTGATGTCAAAGAGTCTTATCATTCTGAGTTCAAATGTTTTACGTTCTGGGGTGCATTTAAACATTCCATTGAGGATTTTGATTTTTAAACCATTTATGGAATGATCTGGTTGTGAGAAATGATGTCCCACTGGTGAGCAGTATCTTCTTTCTTCGTGGTGTTGTATAGTGTCTGTGCATATTCATTCTGCCTTGAAGTTTTTGGCTGGTTTCACCATTGTAGCATCCTTCGTCACATTTGTTACATTGAATCCTATATACAACATTCCTGGATGTGCAGCTGTATGATCCTTTAACATTGAGTGTTCCATGGTCATGACTGGCTGTGGGATCTTTATTTATTTATTTATTTTATTTATAAAATGTTTTACCAGGAAGTAATACATTGAGCATTACCTCTCATTTTCAAGTATGTCCTGGAATCTGGATCTTGGCATATATGTTTGCAGAGTTTGCAACGTGTGTTGTTGTTGCACGGGTTCGTGCCATTATCATTGTCCTTAAGACATCCTGCCAATGTTCTTATCCAAACCTTTCACCACCCCCCTCCCACCCCACAACATCCCCCTCCATGCTGCTCCTTGTCACCGTTTTATTACCCTTCCAATGTCTTCAAACACTTTCTCATCCCACCTTATCTACAATACATATCTGTTGGTTTTTTTTCTGGTCTCCCAAACCCTGTCTTAGCCATAGATTCCTTTGTTAACCAGTATTGCCGACCTGAAGAAGAGAGGAGAACTCTCGAAAGCTTGTCCTATGGCATAAATTGTTAGTCCAAATAAAAAAAGGTTTCACCTAATAAAGGGGGGCGCAATCTTTTTCCCCTGCGCCGCCCTGCTGGCTTTCCCCCCTCTCCTTGCGCCCCTCCCCCCCTCTTACCTTGATTTAGAAGTCCTGGCATCATGATGTCACATTGTTATGGCAACGTGACGTCACATGACCCGCGGCGTCTTGCCATGGCGACTTGTCACCAGGAGCGTCTGAATCAATGTAAGTAAGGTTTACAGAGGCCCTGCAGCTCCCCCGGCATTCATTTTAATGCCTTCGGGAAGCACGCGCGGGGCCTCTGTAAACCCCGCGCCGGGGGGGGCGCTCCCCCACTTTGCGCACCGCTGACCTAACACATACATAAAGATAAATACATATATACATAAAGATATACATACATATATACATAAAGATATACATACATATATACATAAATATATACATACAGATATATATACATAAAGATATACATACATATATACATACAGATATATATACATAAAGATATACATACATATATACATAAAGATATACATACATATATACATAAAGATATATATACATAAAGATATACATACATATATACATAAAGATATACATACATATATACATAAAGATATACATACATATATACATAAAGATATACATACATATATACATAAAGATATACATACATATATACATAAAGATATACATACATATATACATACAGATATATATCCATAAAGATATACATACGTATATACATAAAGATATACATACATATATACATAAAGATATACATACATATATACATAAAGATATACATACATATATACATAAAGATATACATACATATATACATACATATATACATACATATATACATACATATATACATACACATATACATACACATATACATACATACACTAAAAAGAAGTTGCGGGAGTGTTCTCACTGTATGCTAAATCGCAAAGTCTTCAAGCAAATTCTGCTTAACCCTTTCAGTCACCGAGGGCGCCGGCCGCACCTGGCTATTCACAGAAAGCTCCTTCAACACTGAACATAAACATATCCAATCAGCACCTAGCAGAAGCGTTGCGACAAGGAGCATTACCCTCACGTGAAAGTGTCTGTAAGCATTCTTTTCCCCTTTTGCTCCGGGCACCTCTGTCTCATATCAAATTCAGCCTTCGCTTACCGGCTTTCCTACACTCCATCTATCATTCGGCTGAAAATATTTATAAACGGGATTACATCAAATATTCTCGCAAACCCCAATCATTACAAGTGATTAATTCTGTATTCCAGACTCCATTAAGTGTCTTTAAGCATATTCGTTGTAGCGACCTGGGTCTCTCATTTATTTCTCGCCTCCCCGAGTGTCGCCGGGTCGTGCTGGGATTCTCATTTGTCTCACACTAGCAGTCCTGCCAGCCATCCACACAGGCATCAGGCTCGCATCAGAAATCATTACCCGACCTGGCGCTGCAATCTAAAACCGCCAAGCACAGAATAATCATTTAGGGCCTTGAAACATGCTCTCCCATAAATGAGCATTTTGGAGAGAGGAAAAAAAAATTCTCTTTCGTTCTTTCTCCCTGAGCCAAAATGAGATCTTGGAAATTAGATCATGCTGCCCGTTACTGCTCGGACAATTTAAGTGTCTGTGGGTGAGACAGAAAGGTAAGAACTGAAGCAGCTATTACTGTTAAAGGCCCCGAAATGGGTGTTTATCATTATCAAAGTCCTCTAAGATACAAAACCAATGCAAAATCTAGCAGTAGATTTACTGCACAAAAATGACAAGGATATCCTCAGGATGCATAGGTTTAATTTGTTAAATAATAATAATAATATTTGTTTAATAACCTCCTCTGATCTTTTGCATCTTTTAAGTTTACATTTTTCAATCTAGTGCAGCACTGGGGCATGAAATGAATAATAATAATAATAGCATGTTCTTGTATAGCGCTGCTAGTTTTATGTAGCGCTTTACAGAGACATTTTGCAGGCACATGTCCCTGCTCTGTGGAGCTTACAATCTATGTTTTTGGTGTCTAAGGCACAGGGAGATAAAGTGACTTGCCCAAGGTCACAAGGAGCTGACAGCGGGAATTGAACCAGGTTCCCCTGCTCAGTGCTCTCTAGCTTTAGATGATTTAGATGATTTAAGACCTAAATTCCATTGCTATCAAGTAGATTTTGTTCCTTTACAAATAGGGCGTTTCTTTTCCACTTTATGCACTGGTTTTGCCGCTAGGTTTGCACCTAGAAGACTTTCATTAAGTAATAATCCCCTCAGAACAGGGCATTGCTGGTCAATAATGCGCTGGTTGGAAGAGTTGAAGGTCTGAGGTGAAGCTGAGGTAACCCAGCCAGAGCATTATTGGCCAGTAATGCCCTGTTCTGAGGGGATTATTACTATTATAAGCTAAATGTAGGCTTATTTATTTTTTTTTTTACATTTTCATAAAAAAGATAGACACTTTTGTAGTCATATTGATTTTTATCAGCACGATTGTCTACATTCTTATGCTTTACTGCAAGTTTATTAAAATGAAATTGTACATACACACAGCCCCCTCTATATACACACACACACACACACACTGCAGCCCCCCCTCTATACATACAAACACACTCTGCAACTCCCTGTCAATATACACAAACACACTCTGCAGTCCTCCTACACACTGTGCAGCCCCCCTCCTCTACACCCACAAAACATACTGCAGCCCTCCTGCACCCTCTACACTCACTAAACACACACACAACACACACAGCAGCCCCACCTCTACACCCACAAACACAGAAACACACTGCATACATACACACACACACACACACCAAAACACACTCTACAGCCCTCCTCCACCATCTACACCCACTGACACACACACTTCAAATTCCTCCTGGCCATCCACCATGAACGGTCTAGGAGGACAGAAGGTGTTCTGCATGACCAGCTTGAGGAAGGAGACATGGAACACTGGGGGTACTCTTAAATTATTCAGACATTCCAGTTTGAACACCACCGGGTTGACCTGTTTCAGGATTTTAAAGCTATTAAAGGCTATCTTCCATTCATCACACTCTCTGATCCGGATCAAAGTATAAGTTCCTCGAAAATCCAATTTGGTGAAGATCGTACGTAGCCTTGCGTAATCGGTCGAACAGTTCAGGAATGAGAGGAAGCGGATACCGGTTCTTTACGGTGATTTTATTTAGGCCTCTGTAGTTGATACATAGCCTGAGAGAACCGTCTTTTTTTTTTAAACGATGAAGAAAGATGCACCAGCGGGAGAACGTGATTTGCGAATAAACTCACGCTGTAGGTTCTCCGAAATGTATTCCCGCATAGCCTTGGTTTCTGATTCCGAAAGGGGATAGGTGTGGCCTCGAGGAGGGATGTCCCATGGGAGTAGATCGACTGCACAATCATAAGGTCGGTGTGGCGGTAACTCCTCTGCCTGTTTTTTGTCGAACAAATCGGCAAACTCCTGGTAAAAAAAACTGGAAGGCATGATGAGGAAGTCTCAGTAGGTATCCGAACCTCAGAGATGATGCGAGACACCGGAAGACAAGAGCCATGGCAATGTTTTACCCGGGCTGTCACGTGATTGGTCACCCAATCGATCTTAGGGTTGTGGCCCCGCAGCCAGGAAAGTCCTAGAACCACTGGAGTCGAGGGAGAGCAATTGATGTAGAATGATAGTGACTGTGAAGTGCCCCAACCGTAACCAGCAAAGGATTAGATTAGATTAATTTCTGGCGGCACCCGAATCCACAAAAGCCTGAGTGAAGATGGAGGCTGGGCCCCAGGAGAGTGAAACTGGCAGGAAGTCGTGAAGGTTGTGGTGAAGGAAGAATAGAAGAAATGTCAGGAGAATATTCCTCTATCTTCACTGGGTATTGGGGTTTTCCGGATTTAGGACAGTTTTGGACACAATGATCTTTGAGCCCACAATACAGGCACAGCCCCCTGGTTCATCTCCTAGTTCTCCCCTGCTCAGGTAATTTGGTATCTCCTAATTGCATCGGTTCCTCATCTGGGAGAGGAGCAGTAAAGAGAGTGTTGAAATGGGGAGCTTGCCGAATTGTTTGAGTCTTTGGAGACTGAACTTGCTCGGTCTGCCGTTCTTGAATCCGGAGGTGCATTCTGATACAGAGGGCAATCAGTTCCTCCAGATATTTAGGAATGCCCCGGCAAGTCAGTTCATCCTTTAAACGCTCAGAAATACCCTGCCAAAATGCTGCCAGCAGAGCTTCATTATTTCAGCCCGTCTCCGCAGCAAGGGTTTGGAACTCAATGGCATACTGTCCTGTGGTACGGATTCCTTGTCGGATTCGAAGGAGTGAAGCAGAAGTGGAGGAGATGCGACCGGGGGCATCGAAGACTCTTTTAAATGCCTGGAGAAAGGCAAATGAGTCGTTGATCAGTGGGGATTCTCTCTCCCACAGAGGGGAATCCCCAGCCAAGGCCTCATCCATTAGCAGGGAAATGACGTACAGTAGGCTACCGATGATCGGAGAGTGCCGAACATGGAGGGCTGGAGTTCAAATTGAATCAAGCACTGGTTCAGAAACCCTCTACAAGCAATAGGCTCCCATCCATAACGAAAGGCATTGGGATCCGTGGTTCCCTCGGTGTAGGGGGTGACGGGGCTGGCGCCGGAGAGACTTCCGGTAAGGGCATTGCATGGGTAGAATCCACCTGGAGTTTGTCTAGACGGGAAAAAAATGACCTGAAGTCGGCTTGGAATGGGTGCCAGCTGTTGGTTTTGCAGGGCGAGGCATGTCTCATGATCTCCGAGTAGTTCTTTGGAGAGATACAGCTCGCTCTACCTCTGCGGGGTCCATGTTTGGTCCAGCAAAATGTGACGGTGCTCGTCTCAAATCAGGAAGGTAGGGATGCAAATAAACTGACCAGAGCCCAGGGACAGAATCCTGTAAGAGTATCCATAGTTGGTATGGAAGCAGTTTTCGGGGCCGGTGGCAGAATTGCAAAGTCCAGGAGACAGGCGGCGAGGTCACGACCCGGGGTCAGCAACAGGGAAATCAAAACAGGCAAAAGGGTAAATCGTAACTGCATAGACCAAAAGGAGCTGCAAACGGTAGAACTTTGCTCGGCGACTCCCTTTAGTACAGGAGGGCACGAGAGACAGAAAACCTGGGCCATAGTGAAAATCCGGCATGGATCGACCAGAACCCTTACAATATCTCAGGTATCTCAGGTATCTCAGGTATCGCAGGTACCGCAGGTACCGCAGGTATCGCAGATATCGCAGGTATCTCAGGTATCGCAGGTACCGCAGGTATCGCAGGTATCGCAGGTACCGCAGGTATCGCAGGTATCGCAGGTATCGCAGGTATCTCAGGTATCGCAGGTACCGCAGGTATCGCAGGTACCGCAGGTATCGCAGGTATCGCAGGTATCGCAGGTGTGCTTATTTTTGTGCACAGATGGCTTTTAAGTGATTGTATAAAGTTGTGTTTGGAGAGGTAAATAAATGATGTTGTAGTCTAGTAAAATAGGTCTCTCTCTCTCTGCATTTTTAAAGGAAATACTTATATTTTATATAATTTACACTAATGGCTGTTATGGTAAACAGAATGCCCTTTCTGACCAAAACAGCACTTAACCCTGTGTTAGTGAGCTTTGAAGATACCCATTAGCACTTAATGAGGCGTTAACTTAGGTCATCGCCTTGTTAAGTGAATATGTGCTATGTATAAACCCAAAATGTTTCATTATATAGATTACCAAAGTGTATTATTTTCACAGTACGATTATTATAATTAATATTATACTAATAATTGATATTTACTAACATTATTTATTTTAAAAAAACCACAGAATTCCGTTTCAATTTAAATATATGTATCAATCAGGTATTGAACATGAGCGATGCATGATAAATCATCTCAAAACAACAAATTATGGGTCATATGAGGTCTTCATTTATACAACGAAAGAGGCGCAAACTTTAACAGCGAGGTTTGCGCATTTCACCCCTTTTTGGCTCGGGGAACAAGTTTGCTTTGATCCAACAGAGTTCACAACAAATTCGCTTAATGACAAAAATTTAATTGGAAATGTATGTTCAACTAATTTCAATCATTTTTAAAATCAGATCAAACTTAAAAAAAAAAATATGTACGAAGTCGCGGCTGCTATTTCTTCACTTTAAAAAAAAAAGGAGAAATAACACATTTTGAACAACTGGGACAATTTCACCGGAACTTTCGTCACCAAAAGTTTGATCAAAGCTTGTCGTATAATATCTATTGTTAGTCGTAATAAAAAAGGTATCACCTAATGCTGACGTACTCATTTACGCTGCACTATCGCAACTGGACTAACACGGCTAATTCTACTTAAATCAAAGATTCTCAAACTGTTCGGAAAGTTCGATGGAAAGAAGCGGATTGCGAATCTCGGCAGGTTTGCGCATCACTACATACAACACGTTTTTTGAACTATGTGTTACTTTTTATCACTGAAAATGTTGATGGACAAACACATGTAAAATAAAATCTCAGTACATAGGCCTCGATATTCATTTGAACGCGTATAGGGGCCTATTCTAGTAACTCCGAAGTGTGACAAATGGCTTCAAAGTGCACTTTAGAAGCGGATTGGTATGCGTTGCTCTTCTGTACATGTCCAAACCGCGTCTAACAGCTTTTTTAGAAGCGGTTTTACTCCGGTTCTGACAATCCGATCGGTTTGCCAAAAAATACTCCAACCGCATATTTTGCCCACAACTGTTATTCTAGTACCTTCCGTTATCCAAACCGCTCCTAGAAACGCCCATTTTTTTTAACAGCACCTAAAGAGCGGCGACATTTGTAATGCGAGTTACATCCAGAGCCTGAAATATGGGTTTGGCTGAGATAGCAAAACCCATAAGCCAGACTGGGGATGAGTTAGCCCCTTAGGTCACTCCGCTTCTAACGCACGTACAATCCGGGCTGTCTGACTGTTACACTGGGCGGTCTGACTGTTACACCGGGCGGTCTGACTGTTACACCGGGCGGTTTTTGATGTTACACCGGGCGGTCTGACTGTTACACTGGGCGGTCTGACTGTTACACTGGGCGGTCTGACTGTTACACCGGGCGGTCTGACTGTTACACCGGGCGGTTTGGCTGTTACACCGGGCGGCCTGACTGTTACACCGGGCGGTCTGACTGTTACACCGAGCGGTCTGACTGTTACACCGGGCGGTTTGGCTGTTACACCGGGCGGTTTAGCTGTTACACCAAGTGGTTTGGCTGTTACACCGGGCGCTTTGGCTGTTACACCGGGCGGTTTAGCTGTTACACCAAGTGGTTTGGCTGTTACACCGGGCGGTTTGGCTGTTACACCGAGCGGTTTGGCTGTTACACCAGGCGGTTTGGCTGTTACACCGGGCGGTTTGGCTGTTACACCGGGCGGTTTGGCTGTTACACCGGGCGGTTTAGCTGTTACACCGGGCGGTTTGGCTGTTACACCGGGCGGTTTGGCTGTTACACCGGGCGGTTTGGCTGTTACACCGGGCGGTTTGGCTGTTACACTGGGCGGTTTAGCTGTTACACCAAGTGGTTTGGCTGTTACACCGGGCGGTTTGGCTGTTACACCGGGCGGTTTGGCTGTTACACCGGGCAGACTGGCTGTTACACCGGGCGGTTTGGCTGTTACACCGGGCGGTTTGGCTGTTACACCGGGCGGTTTAGCTGTTACACCGGGCGGTTTGGCTGTTACACCGGGCGGTTTGGCTGTTACACCGGGCGGTTTGGCTGTTACACCGGGCGGTTTGGCTGTTTTACACCGGGCGGTTTAGCTGTTACACCGGGCGGTTTGGCTGTTACACCGGGCGGTTTGGCTGTTACACCGGGCGGTTTGGCTGTTACACCAAGTGGTTTGGCTGTTACACCGGGCGGTTTGGCTGTTACACCGGGCGGTTTGGCTGTTACACTGAGCGGTTTGGCTGTTACACCGGGCTGTTACACCGGGCGGTCTGGCTGTTACACCGGGCGGATTAGCTGTTACACCAGGCGGTTTGGCTGTTACACCGGGCTGTTACACCGGGCGGTCTGGCTGTTACACCGGGCGGTTTAGCTGTTACACCAGGCGGTTTGGCTGTTACACCGGGCGGTCTGGCTGTTACACCAGGCGGTCTGGCTGTTACACCGGGCGGTTTGGCTGTTACACCGGGCGGTCTGGCTGTTACACCGGGCGGTTTGGCTGTTACACCGGGCGGTTTGGCTGTTACACCGGGCGGTTTGGCTGTTACACCGGGCGGTTTGGCTGTTACACCGGGCGGTTTGGCTGTTACACCGGGCGGTTTGGCTGTTATACCGGGCGGTTTGGCTGTTACACCGGGCGGTTTAGCTGTTACACCAGGCGGTTTGGCTGTTACACAGGGCGGTTTGGCTTTTACACCGGGCGGTTTGTTACTTGTTATAGACAAGGTTTAGAAGATGCGGTTTACTATAGAGAATACCGTTTTATCTCACATTTCATTCCGCTTCTTCTAAACATGTCAAACCATGCGAAAGTTTGGCAATGACAACTTCGGAGCTACAAGACTAAGCCCCAAAGGCTTTTGGGTGGTAATGGTGCTTTAAAAAGGTAATTCAACAGAACCACATCGGCGGAAACTAATAAAGTGCATTAACCTTTCAGACCCTTCAGGAAATTATGGGGTTACTTGAGGCTACGAGGATTTACTTTCATTTGAAACGTAAACAGGGAGCGGGGCTTATCTCCAGTAATAATTACAGTTTGAAGGTTTGTGAAATGAACTGAATTCTTTAAGGAGTGGAGAGTGAATTTCATTACTTTTCATTACTTCCTGCTGCCTTATTAATTCTGATTGCTTTTAGACGCTTCCTCCGTGATACAAGTCTCATTTCAAGTCATAAGCGAGACACCTTCTCCCGTTTCTCTATCCATTGTTCCTCTTAATTTGTGCGTCCGCAAATCACTCTGCGGCGTTGTTTTCAAGCACTGACGGTCTCTAGAAAATGGAATATTTATGATTCAAAAAATGAAACTGAGAATAAATATAATTACAAATCATAGATGGGTGTGAAGAGCGAGATTTATTCCAATGGAACAAAACAGGGAAATGAATCAACAAAGTCAATGATATACACTGCTTCTCTAAAAACAAGGAACGCAGTTTGAAACAAACCTACATAAAAATAATAGACCCCATTTAAATCATCCTTCCATTCATTAATCCTTTCAAACTCTGAAAAACAGATATTGTGGTAAGGTTGCCAAATGTGGGGGAATTTGTACTGATGCAGGCTAAAGTCCCAGCAATGCAGATGAATGAGAGAGGTGCTCAGAGAGGTAAGGGCACTTTCACTGATAATTTGGTTGTAAAAGAAATTGTTGGTGCTTTCGTTTTGCCTCATTTGGTTTCGGTTTTGGGTTTTTAAAGAAATGTAAGAAAAATGTGTATTCCAAATTTGGCCAAATTCGACCCCTTTTTACAAACGTTTGTTGATTTTTACATTTGTGAACTTAAAAACGCACCCAAAATAAAACTAAAAAAAAAACACACCCAAAAAATGAATCCTAGAAGGCTGACATTGGAAAGTGTTTTCCGAACTTGTTGTGCATTGAAAAGGTCTTTATGTAAATGTATTCTGCATGTTACATACGGAGCATGTTACATTTTTTTTAATCTGCTTTGTTCCTTGAGTCCACTTGGGATTTGCGACCCGGCTTTATGGAATAATAGTGTGAGTTAAGTACACACAGCCGACATATTATTATCGGACAGATTTATTGAGTGTCGCTATTGCGTAAGACACTTTACACAAGGTGGCTTGGGAATAACACTGCTTTGGACCATATTTCTGTGTTCCTGGGCCATCATGCCCTACATGTTCTCTTTGTGAAGAAAAACGATGTGGTTGGATATGATGGGAACTGGGAACCTCCTAACATTCAATGGAAAATAAAATGGGAGCTGCATCGATCACTTATATTTTATGGGAACCTAAAAAACCCCGAAATATACATGTTTTTAAAGCTGCAGACCAAACAATATCCTACATGTTGTTTTTTTTAAATAAATAATTTCTGTACTATGAGAAAATAGTTGTAGCATTTTTTTTAAAAACAACTCTGAATTACACTTTTAATGTATTATAATGTAACAAGTCTTTTTTTTTCTATAGCAACCATTTACTGTGCAAAGTAACAGATACTGAGTCAATACTCCAGACTGCAGTCATTTAGTGAACCCCCGAGCCGAATCTTTGCCGATCGATCACAGGAGAACAGATCAATCGGCAATTTAGCAAATTCCTTATCATTTTGTGGATTGTATTGATGCACATATTAAAGGAGAAAAAAAAAATATTAAAAGAAGAAAGAAAAAATGGCAGCTTGCACGGCTGCCTTAATTAAATAAAAACCAAATACAAAAAGAAGAAATACAGTGTACAAAAACGACAGAACTCACAGGCTTTTTCGTCACTTATGTTTAGATCAAATATAAGAAACTTGGGTAACGTTCACAGCAGCACCCCAAATACACGGAGGGTAACACGAGGCAGGTGAGCAGGGTTGTTGCATTTTAAACTGTTGCAAGTATAAATAGAAATACAAAACTTTGACGTACCCAAGTACTGTATCTCTAAATGCCGCTCAACACATAATGTTGCCCCCATATTTTTTCATCTACATTTTTATTACTACATCAAGAGTGCGTTTGGTTTTCTTTTTGATCTTATTCAGGGTAACATTTTAATTACATTTAAATCAATAAGTGTTTGGTATTTTGTGTTTGTACGCGAGGAATTGCCGATTCACACACATCTCGCTTAGCGAAATTGAGTCAGAAAACCTGACAGGCAGTTTCCAAATAGAAGGGAGCAGCATATTTATTAGGATCATGCTATAACAGCAAGAATAGATCCAATTACATTTTTGAGCTGGGGAGAGGGTGTTCATACCTGGAATATTTGATTGCCAGGGCACTGTTTGCTTTCATCTGGATTTCATTTACAAAAAGCCACCAATGCAACAAGGATAACTGTAAAATACTAAAGCTACATCTGCTTAAGCGAGATATCCATACTTTCGCTGGTTTACTTCCCCGAAATGATGTTTAATGAAAAGCCGTGCAAATAGACCAGCTAAGAGGGATTATTTGTGTTCAGTTGTTGAAGGAAAGCAGATTTCTGACTTGAAAATGTAACATTCATGCAGTAATATTTTTTTACGTGCCTGTTTGACCTGATTACAAAATGAAACTGGAGCTAAACTAATGACAGATCTCCAGTTGCCATTATGTTCTGTGAACGCGTAGAGGTAGATGAGGCATTTGTAGACATGTTTCTAAAATATCAAAATAACAGGGACACCGATTATTTAATAGGTTACAATTAAATACAAATCAGCACTAACATGTTTGGAGATGCAGAGCGCGTTGGGCAATAACATGTTTGGAGAGGCAGAACGCGTTGGGAGCTATTCTGTCGGTATGGTTAGTGTGTTCCAATAGGCTTTATCCTATTTACAGTACTTAGCCTGACATCAGCAAGGGCACAAAATCCCTCAACATAACATTTCAGACAAGCTAATTTGGAGTCTGCTTAACCCTTTCAGTATAGGAATATTAAAAGCTTCTCTATTCATGTCATTTATGTAGGGAAGGTTATGGGCCAACTTCAGAAATGTTAAAGGTTTGGAAATGCATATTCTGGCCCAAAATTTTAACTATACAGATATTCATCACCGTATTCCAGAATGTGGACATGGATTGGAGACAAAGGAAGTGAAAAATAAACAATGTAAACATGCAATAAACTCACATTTACATGTACACAGTACAAAATGTGATGTCTACTTAACCCGGCATAACCACGCAGACCCTGCAGTACCACGACTCCATTGTTTCTCTTTATACACAGGGATTAAATGTGGCTGTTGGCAGGTCCAACGGTGCAGTGGTTATAACTGGAATGTTCATGGGGCAAATCACCTCTTCTAATCAGGACGACACAAGCCAGATGTGAAGGATACTGTATATACCCTTCTCCTGATAACAGTTGCTGTTCACAAAACTGGGATACATATGGGAAATGGATATGCAAAGAATTGCTGGAAAGAGCTGTGTCAATTAAAGCAGTGTATGCAAGTCTAATTTCTCATCAATTTGTCCCCCCATTTTAAAATGGCCAAGAAGCAAAGTGTGTTGTAAGTAGGAGCGTTCCAAGGAAGTCACCTGCTTGGGCCATTCTATGTAAATCTTTAAGGATTTACTCCAGATACGCTGTGACTCTTTAATATAAGTGTTGGGAGCAGTGTACAACTTGCACCTGCAAGTAGGAGGCACTCAGGAATCCTTGTGTTAATTAGTATATAAAACCTAGGGGACTTATCCCAGATATGTTATCCCAAAGATACAGTATGTTTATTTGCAGCCATGGCTCAGGTCCATTATAGAAATGTTAACTGGGTCACACTTCTGAAAGTATCTGAGCAAGTGGCCTTAAGTTAGATGTTATTACCATACCGAACGCTTACGACAGGAATCTCAGATCCCCAATGCATAGAACTGGTCAGAGATCCTCTCCTATTGAAATACACTGCATTGTATCCGACCTTGATCTACGAACACGGCTGGGGAGGATGTGGACACAAATTACTTGCACCTACAAGTGTTTCAGTTATCACATGCTGATGGCGCGAGGCACAGCAGTTCAGATTGTATACCAAGCTACCAATACAAAACATGGATTTAACTAATGAGAAATGAAGTGCTCTGCCGTGCCATGTTTCTACACGTCAGCAATAAACATGTCCTTCATTTAAATCAATACTCTTTTCATGGCCCAGATTTTAATAACAATGTGGAACGCGCTCTAACAAAATAAAATAAAAAGTCCAAACTTTTTGAAGAAATTTGCTGTGGTGCAGCTTGAAAAGTCGAAATTGTTCCCAATTCCCAGCAATAGATATTCAGCGCGTGTGACACCAACACACGAACTGGTCTGTCCCTGGGGTTTTTACACTGTTTTGTGTATTATTTGATGCCTGATTTTACGTAAAAGCGGAGCTTGAAAAAGAAGTCCCTTTGAATATTTTGCTGCAATACGGAGGCGAAAAACAACCTCAAAGATACCTTTACATGCCTGGTGCAGGCACTATAATGTAAGTGCATATCTCACCACTTCTACTTATGGATCAGATGTTATGAACGTACTTCACTGTTGTACTTTTCTCTTTTATCTCTTATCTTCCCATTCAACGAGGAGTGCTGAATATCTTGAACATTTAATGGCCCAGATTTTACTTTCTTCATTTACTTCCCCTGAAGTATTGTCATTAGGAATTACTACTAGCAATGTGCACATACTTTCACGTTTGCTTTGTGCATTATTTAGTTTTTTTCCCCTTAGTTTTGCGTTTTGGCCGCATTTGCAAAAGCTTACACAATTTTAGCATAAGTGGCAGTTTAAAGGTGCTACATTTGCGTACGTCGCTTGATACTGTCCAGGAGACAGACCCGCTAGGCAAAGGTGGGTAGTATAGACTGACCAGTACCTGGGATCAAGATCCTGAATGAGTAAGAATTGTGGGGTCCGGTTTCGGGGTCAGGGCAGGAGAGAGGCAGCGGAGTCCAAAGGCAGGGATTCCACCAGGAACAAGGTATGGAGAACCTTGCACAGACAAGGTGTGAGTGTGAATGACAGTCTGATAAAGGGAGATGACAGGTGTGAGAAATGTCAATCTCAACATGAGGCAGACTTCCTGTTTTGGAAGTGAGAGCAGGAGTTGCCAGGAAGCAAGATGGCTGAGGTTGCTTCAGGGTGGGTAAGTGAGGTTACTTCCTGTTGACAGCCATATCTTGGTAGAGGTGAAGGGGAAACAACCTCCAATCTCGGCCATGATGTCCTCACAAAAGGGTGGTGTGACCTCCTATGACTCCCGTAATGCGTATGTCTTCAAATGTGCGTCGCCAAAGTTTTTCTCAGAAAAAAATAGCAAACGTTGTTTGGTTTGTGAACGTGAGAATAGATATACACATCTATAATACTGGCAAATTTGGACAATTATCTCATAAAAGACATTTGGGAATACACAGTTAGTCGCCATTTCTTTTGATTTCTTTCTACAAAACGAACAAAAACTAATGCAGTTAATTAGAAGTTGGAAATGGTATTGTGCGTTTGCATTACCGATTACTGGTTGTAAACTTTGGGCTTTGGTCAGTTCTAGTCAGGGGCACGTATCTCCGAGCTACGGGTTTATGTCGTAGATCTCCGGATGGCTGCGGCATCTCCCGGCATCTCCACCTGCAAATCGATTCAACATAGCTCCGTGACGTCAAATAGTGCCACGTTGCCAAGACAACGAGACACTCCGTGACGTCATGCGGCGCCGGCATCACATGATGCCTCAGCGCCATAAGGCATCCCGTTGTCATGTTAACTTGATGCCATGACGTCATGACGTCACGGAGTGTCTCATTGTCATGGCAATGGGAGTCACGTGATGTTGCGCAGCTATAATTGATGGAATTTGGAGGGTAGGCTGCCGGTGCGAGAGGATGCAGGGGGACGCCGGGAGACGTTGCTGCAGCTGAAGGTAAGATAAATAAATATATAAGAAAAACATCAATATAAAAAAATGTATCTCTGGGTTAGCCTTCAATAGAAGGTGGCAACACTGCCTGGTTCCAGTGTGTGGCTGGAAGTACAGTAGATGTTTTATTCTCTGTTAGATACAAGTTTGAGTTTGCATTTTACCAAAAAAAATTTGCCATTGTATTTCATTGAACATTCAGCCTGTCATATTTTAAACGTTAATTTGCGCCTTGCTGCAGCTTATGGATCAGAGCGTGAGAAGGGAAACTCTTCTTTTATATTCCAAATCAATACAATTCATAAAAAGAGATGGTGTTGTGTAACAAGTACATAAATTAAACCCGCTAATGGGCACGTACGTTGAATTTGGCACCCAGAGGTTCCTAACTGAAAAGATACAAGCTGTCCCAGAACAAGTCATTCCTGGCTAATGTAGAGAAATGCACTTATTTGTATGAAAGCAAAATTGAATACATTCCAAAAATAATGATGGGTATATATTATGGGTATGACAAAGTACTGACATAAATATCTCTCTGGAACAGGAAATATGTTGTCAATCATTAAATCATGGCTGGACAAAGGAAAGCAGAATCACCTGTCATTGCTACGTGATCGAGTGTAAAATATAAAGACAAGAGCTGGCAATCTTAGAGAGAGATACTTGGAAATGGTTTGGGGTCTTAAAATAATTGTGATTTCATATCAGAGAGATATGTTGCAATATAACTCCTGGTGCACAAATGCACAGGATGCTACACTGATTTGAAGTCCTCCACATTCTTGAAGGTCAATGACTCACTGGAACTAGTCCGGTCTGGTAAACCAATGGGCTAATACCCAACCATAAAAAGCCCCCCAAAATATCCAATAGCGTATGAAAATAATCTTGTCTTTGCCATACACTATGACAGGTCACAAGAAGACAAATCTCCCGCAAAAAAAATAAATCCTGAGGCCTCAAATAACATTAATCCAAAACCCAATGTCCTATTGTAATCCACCGCCATCCATGTCCCTGATCCACCCATCCTGAACATTGCTATAAGATCATGGTCCTCTCCTGCTTGTAGAGTACTCCTCTGGTCATATTGAAGAAGGAATCTAAATATTTTCTTTATCTTCTTCATATCAGACGCCGGTCTCCTCACACATCCCCTTTCCTTTTTTAGGGTTGAGCATTGTCCAATTGGATTATCACATTGGATTAGTTCCAGGGGGCCATTCACCCTGAAGACCAAGGAGGACCTCAACGGGAATGGGGTTAGTGGTCTTTCTTTCTTCATTAACCATTTGAGTGCCAATGAGGCACATAGGCTCTTTTTGAGTATAGCTATTGCACTTTTTATTTAAATAATGTTAGATATGTTAGGTTTGGGATTTTGGGATATGCGTACAATTGCCTACTCCCCTATTACATTAGTGAGTGGCTTAAAAGGCACAGCCGGGAGCGTATGCGCTCACTTTGCTCCTGGCTGTGATGGGTTTTCGCCTTCTCTCTTCTGCAGGGAATTCTGCAGGGAATTTAGCCCTGACCATCCATATTTTTAAGAAGTGTGAACGGAGGTCTCCCCGGTACATGCCCCCCCCCCCACCCCGGTTGCTGGGCTGGCCCGCTTGAAGTGGGCGGTGGGTGCAGAGGGAGGCGGGGAGGTGGCCTTCGCCACTGGATGAGAGAGCAGTTTGGGCTTAGGAGCAGGGAGATACAGGGAGAGGAGGGACCTAAGAGCAGGGACATCAGGCATCAGCTTCACGCGGCCAGCGCACATTCCAATGGGGTCCGGGGCTACACCCCCTGCACACGTTTGTAGGTGGAGGGGATCAGTGCAGCACTGTAGCAATGCTTCAAAATGCCAGCGCTCGGCACACGTCCCTCCGATGGACTCAATCTTCCATCCCCAGTTACCCGGCTGCCCGGGCGCGGGTGATGGAAGCGAGTGGGAGGCAGCGGGGGCTGGCCGGAGTGAAGCCCTGGCCTATCTCGTTCGTAGCGCTGCGGTGGGTCAAGTGGGAGCATGGCAAAACTATTTTCTGACTTTGAACAATCTGCACCAGATTCGTTTACTGCACAGAAGTCCACAATTATATGTAACCTGGAATCTCTCCATATAACATTGTTGGTTCCGTGACATTGGTAGGAAATTCCCCAGAGAAAAACTTTTTCTCTGCGTGAAATTGTCGGCGTGTACACATTGTTCCAGGCTTCGTACAGATTGTTCCAGGCTTCGTACACAAAGTATGACACACACATTTCTTTCTGTGGTACAGATATCTCTATGCCCGTGACATTCAGTCTCACAACATTTTATTGTAAGAAGCTTTTTAAATGTTTTATTGATATAATAAAAAATAATCACAGCACTCTACGTTTTTGTTTTATGCCTCCATTAGGATATTTTTCAGGTGATAAAAAGCAGAAGGCCAATGTACATCTAAAGTGAATTTTAATGGACCGATAAAGCATAGGTTTTGGTCCTAATGCAAAATTAATAAGGTAGTTTAGGGGTACATTTTAAGAAATGCTTCCACTCTAAATATATCATCTTGTTATATCTGGCACATGGCTGTGAAATTATATTAAGGTAACCATCACAGTTGCAGATGGGCCTACAAATACTTCGTTTAAAGCCATTGTTTCTGTAGTAGATTGTTTCACACTAACATGAGTTACGTGTGTGTTATTTATTTTGCTTTTGACAATAAGTTTCACGATTTAAATATGTTACAGCTCATTTATTACAAAAGGCTCCTTCTTAGGATTCTGCGGTTTTCAAACCGATTTTGTGCAAACTGCAACACGGCAATTGCTTCCCACCCTAACACAGTTCATCCAAAGTATGAATAAGGGGACACTTCTTACACAGTGTTTGAGACGTGGCCTGTGATTTATTAATATTGGTCCTAGAAATGTTTAGATAAGTTGCTGAATATGATACATTTTACATGGGAAGAAAAGCTCTGTGCAATATACATTTTATATACCAATAACTGTCTGTTGTCACAGTTTACAGCAAATCTTTAACATTTGAAATCACCCCATAACATTGCCATAAAGTATTTCTTTTTAATGGAGATTGATATATTTTGTAGAGATGAGCGAGTCTGCATTGAAGAAATTCTGAACCCTTCTGAACTTCTGAGATTCAAAAGTGTGTCTTTTGAAGTGTTACTCTGGAGGTTGGGGTCTGCGCCCATAAAGCTTAGGTTTTGTATGGCTTAAAGGAGAAATCCATGCAATATCCTACATGTGTGTGTTTTATTTATAAACTAGCTGAGAGACCCGGCGTTGCCCGGGATGTAATGTTTCCGTTCCCCTCTCTCTCCTCCCCCCTCTCTCTGTTTGTCCCCCATTCACATCAATCCAGTCCCCCCCCTCCCTCCCTCCCTCCTTTACAGCTTCATGTAGCGTGTGTGCGTCAGTCACTGTGTGTTTGCGCGCGCGTCAGTGAGTCTGAAGCAGAAACACAAACACACACAGACTGACTGACGCACACACAGTCAGTGTGTGCCTCAGTCAGTGTGTGCGTGCGTGTGTGCGTCAGTCAGGGTTTGTGTGCGCGTCAATCAGTGTGTGCGTGCGTGCGGCAGTCAGTCAGTGTGTGTGCGCGTGCGGCAGTCAGTGTGTGTGTGTGGGGGTGTGTGCGCGTGCGGCAGTCAGTGTGCGCGCGTCAGTCGGTGTGTGTGTGTCAGTCGGTGTGTGTGTGTCAGTCGGTGTGTGTGTGTCAGTCGGTGTGTGTGTCAGTCGGTGTGTGTGTCAGTCGGTGTGTGTGTCAGTCGGTGTGTGTGTCAGTCGGTGTGTGTGTGTCAGTCGGTGTGTGTGTGTCAGTCAGTGTGTGTGTCAGTCAGTGTGTGTGTCAGTCAGTGTGTGTGTCAGTCAGTGTGTGTGTCAGTCAGTGTGTGTGTCAGTCAGTTTGTGTGTCAGTCAGTTTGTGTGTGTGTGTGTGTGTGCGCGCGTCAGTTAGTGTGTGTGTGTGAGCCAGTGTGTGTGTGCGAGTCAGTGTCAGTGTGTCAGTCAGTGTGTGTGTCAGTCAGTGTGTGTGTGTCATCAGTGTGTGTGCGCGCGTCAGTTAGTGTGCGTGTGTGTGTGTGCGCGTCAGTCAGCGTGTGTGTGTGTCAGTAAGTTGTGTGTCAGTCAGTGTGTGGGAGGTGATGTGAGTGGAGCGCCGGGGAGGGGAGCACCAGGGAGGGGAGTCAGGGGAGGGGAGGCGTCAAAGGCAGGGGGGGGGCGTCAAAGGCAGGGGGGGGCGTCAAAGGCAGGGGGGGGGCGTCAAAGGCAGGGGGGGGGCGTCAAAGGCAGGGGGGGCGTCAAAGGAAGGGGGGGGGTGTCAAAGGCAGGGGGGGGGCGTCAAAGGCAGGGGGGGGCGTCAAAGGCAGGGGGGGGCGTCAAAGGCAGGGGGGGGGCGTCAAAGGCAGGGGGGGTGGCGTCAAAGGGAGGGGGGGCGTCAAAGGGAGGGGGGGGGCGTCAAAGGGAGGGGGGGCGTCAAAGGGAGGGGGGGGCGTCAAAGGGAGGGGGGGGGCGTCAAAGGGAGGGGGGGGCGTCAAAGGGAGGGGGGGGGCGTCAAAGTGAGGGGGGGGGGGCGTCAAAGGGAGGGGGGGGGCGTCAAAGGGAGAGGGGAGGGTGGCGTCAAAGGCAGGGCATCAAAGGCAGGGGGGGGGCGTCAAAGGCAGGGGGGGGGCGTCAAAGGCAGGGGGGGGGCGTCAAAGGCAGGGGGGTGGGGGCGTCAAAGGCAGGGGGGTGGGGGCGTCAAAGGCAGGGGGGCGTCAAAGGCAGGGGGGGGCGTCAAAGGCAAGGGGGGGGGCGTCAAAGGCAGGGGGGGGCGTCAAAGGCAGGGGGGGCGTCAAAGTCAGGGGGGGGGCGTCAAAGGCAGGGGGGGGCGTCAAAGGCAGGGGGGGCGTCAAAGGCAGGGGGGGGGCGTCAAAGGCAGGGGGGGGGGCGTCAAAGGCAGGGGGGGGGGCGTCAAAGGCAGGGGGGGCGTCAAAGGCAGGGGGGGGGCGCCTCAAAGGCATGGATTCCTCCCCCTGCATTTCCTCACCTAGCAGCATTAAGTCCCTGCCGCCCTCCTCCTGCTCCTCGGGGATGTTGAGCCGTAGAGAGCGTGCTCTGGGAGGTAGGTGGGGAGTGAGGGGGGGGGGAGAGGTGGAGAGGGAGGGTGGAGAGGTGGGGAGGGGGGGGAGGGGTGGGGAGGGGGGGGGAGAGGTGGGGAGGGGGGGGAGAGGTGGGGAGGGGGGGGGAGTAGTGGGGGGGGAGAAGTGGGGGGGGGGAAGTGGGGGAGCGACACACGCGACACCTACCTGTAGTTCCGGGCGCCGCCATCTTCTCACTGGGCGGCGCGAGGGAGGAAGGGGGTCCTTCCGGGTGCCGCCATCTGTTCCAGTTGGAGCGGCGGCGTGGGAGGGAGAGAGGTGAGTTGTAGCGGCGAGGGGGAGAGAGACCTGGCGTTGCCCGTGAGTAAAATTTCCCGCTCCCTTCTCTCTCCCTCTTTCTCCGTGTTCCCCAGAGGGGAGGGACGAACAGTGGACAGGAGGGTGTGGGGACGGACAGTGGACAGGAGGGGGGGACGGACAGTGGACAGGAGGGGGGGACGGACAGTGGACAGGAGGGGGGGGGGCAGGAGGGGGGGACGGACAGTAGACAGGAGGGGGGGACAGTGGACAGGAGGGGGGAACAGTGGATAGGATGGGGGGCAGATGACAGGAGAGGGGGAGGAGGGGGGAGGGGTGGACAGGAGGGGGCAGTGGACAGGAAGGGGGGGCAGTGGACAGGAGGGGGGGCAGTGGACAGGAGAGGGGGGGGAGGTGGACAGGAGAGGGGGGGGCAGTGGACAGGACGGGGGGGCAGTGGACAGGAGAGGGGGGGGCAGTGGACAGGAGAGGGGGGGGCAGTGGACAGGACGGGGGGGGGCAGTGGACAGGAGGGGGGGGGCAGTGGACAGGAGGGGGGGGCAGTGGACAGGAGGGGGGGCAGTGGACAGGAGGCTGGGGGCAGTGGACAGGAGGGGGGGGCAGTAGACAGGAGGGGGGGGCAGTGGACAGGAGGGGGGGCAGTGGACAGTGACACACACACACACACACACACGTCTCAGTTGATGCGCCCTTTCTCAGTTCCGTTTGGCGCCGGAGGTGGGGGAGCGACACCTACCTGTACTTCCGGGCGCCGCCATCGTCTGACTCGGCGCCGCGAGGGAGGAAGGGGAGCCGCCATCTTACGCGCCGCGTGGCAGCTGCCTGTTCCCCCGCCGGGGGTAGGGGAGAGGTGATTTGGAGCGGGGAGGGGGGAGAGGTGATTTTGAGCGGGGAGGGGGAGAGGTGATTTTGAGCGGGGAGGGGGGAGAGGTGATTTGGAGCGGGGATAGGGGGAGAGGTGATTTGGAGTGGGGAGGGGGGAGAGGTGATGCCGCTGGGGAGGGGGAGAGGTGATTTGGAGCGGGGAGGGGGGAGAGGTGATTTGGAGCGGGGAGGGGGGAGAGCTGATGCCGCTGGGGAGGGGGAGAGGTGATTTGGAGCGGGGAGGGGGGAGAGGTGATTTGGAGCGGGGAGGGGGGAGAGCTGATGCCGCTGGGGAGGGGGAGAGGTGATTTGGAGCGGGGAGGGGGGAGAGGTGATTTTGAGCGGGGAGGGGGGAGAGGTGATTTGGAGCGGGGATAGGGGGAGAGGTGATTTGGAGTGGGGAGGGGGGAGAGGTGATGCCGCTGGGGAGGGGGAGAGGTGATTTGGAGCGGGGAGGGGAGAGAGGTGATTTGGAGCGGGGAGGGGGGAGAGCTGATGCCGCTGGGGAGGGGGAGAGGTGATTTGGAGCGGGGAGGGGGGAGAGGTGATGCCGCTGGGGAGGGGGAGAGGTGATTTGGAGCGGGGAGGGGGGAGAGGTGATTTGGAGCGGGGAGGGGGGAGAGGTGATGCCGCTGGGGAGGGGGAGAGGTGATGCCGCTGGGGAGGGGGAGAGGTGATGCCGCTGGGGAGGGGGAGAGTTGAGTTTGAGCGCCGCTGGGGAGGGGGAGAGGTGATGCCGCTGGGGAGGGGGAGAGGTGATTTGGAGCGGGGAGGGGGGAGAGGTGATTTGGAGCGGGGAGGGGGAGAGGTGATGCCGCTGGGGAGGGGGAGAGGTGATTTGGAGCGGGGAGGGGGAGAGGTGATGCCGCTGGGGAGGGGGAGAGGTGATTTGGAGCGGGGAGGGGGGAGAGGTGATTTGGAGCGGGGAGGGGGAGAGGTGATTTGGAGCGGGGAGGGGGGAGAGGTGATTTGGAGCGGGGAGGGGGAGAGGTGATTTGGAGCGGGGAGGGGGGAGAGGTGATTTGGAGCGGGGAGGGGGAGAGGTGTGTGTGTGTGTGTGTTTTTTTTTTTTGTGTGTTTTTTTTTGGACTTTTGGCCCGTCACTCCGCCTCAGGCCAATGAGAGGTGTGGGGGGCGGGCCAAGGGGGTGGTGTGTGTGTGTGTGAGGCCAATGAGAGGTGTGCGGGGGCGGGCGGGCCAAGGGACCAATGAGATTGCCCCTAGGGACACCTGACAACCCGGCAGGCAGGCATGCATGCATGCAGGCAGGCATACAGTGCTTTCACTAATATAGTATAAGATCAGTTCTGTCATTTTATAGAATACTTCCTACCTTTTTTTAATTCAGCTCTTTATGCCATTTTTAATGAGATTTAATATACTGATAATCCTTTGATTTCTATAGAAGGTTGTAGACGTTGTCCCAGCAGTGCACGATCTTTATAATACTTTCCTGTTTGTGATCATTTCAGGATATCTCAGCTTCAGCACAGGTGGCTCAATCTGTGGCTCAGTTGAAGACTAAACCACTGATTGAGCCACCTGTGCTGAAGCAGGGACTGATTGAGCCACCTATGCTGAAGCAGGGTAATCCTGAAAACCTGACCTGTTGGTGGCCCTTGAGGACTGAAGTTGGCCACCCCTGAGTTACAAGGTACAGATTTCCTGAACATAAGGTCACGTAGGTGCATTTACTTTCTGTGCAGTCATCCACATTAGCAATGTGGCCGTGGCCGGCATGAAGTGAAGTAGAAACAAGAATGGAGGGGAAGATGAAAGTATAAACAAAAACCCTACAGGAAAAGGGAAATACAAGGGTTGCCATTGAGCTGAAATAGTGGCAGATACAGGATCTCCACACTATAAGCTACAAGGTTGTGTAAGGTTACGTGTGGTTCCGTATGTGTATTTATGGCTGGTAAATTGTGCTTTGTTGAAGCACAGACACGATGGAACTTAATGACGATGTATCACGCTGACCTCGGGTTTTATACCCTATCACACTTAACTAGTTTTAGTCTCTGACTTATTGACTGAGTTTTATTAGAGAAATTGATTTCCTGCATCTTGGAAGCTGCTGCCAGACAACACTTGGTGATTATCCTGAACTGTGTTGCATTAAAGATGCTGGCAGTCTAATAGGTTTATTTCTATGTTTTAGTACAGGTACATATATATATATACAGTATAAACTAGCAACCAATCAACACTGAGCCGCTGTTACATTTCTTGCAGACTCTCGGTCATCTGGGTAAATACAACGAGGCATTATGCATAGCCTGCTTTATTCTTTCTCTGCCAGAGCTAAAGGGTTAACCCAAGCCGCCCAACTTATACCGTTAGTTAACCCCTTTACAGCAGGTGTAGTTGGCAATGCAGAGGGTTTAACTGAATACAATACGTGGGATGCCATACATATATGTGAAGGATAGTCATTACACGGGTTATGTATTCTTGCCATCCTCACATTGAAGCCTGACCTGTGCAGGCCCCAGAACCCAACCTCTTCTGGGGGAATCAAGGACACTGCATTATTAAATTATATCAACAACCAGATGGCCCATCAGTCATGTTGACCTGCATTGCTGCAGCTTGTGATCCCTTCTGCAGACCAGCAGATGTATTATTGATAATGGGGAACACTCGGGAAACCAAATAGCCACGAAGGGCCGTGAACCACAGTTTACCAACCATTACAATTCAACACACCAAATAATGTGACCCCAGCCTGGCCAACCAACTCCACCAAACTGTGGCAAGTTACACACAATTAGATTATTTCTTATTTTCTACTTATCATTTTTTTGTTATAACACATATATATAAAAGAATAAATAATCTAATTTTGTTTTATATATATATATATATATATATATATATATATATATATATAGTTGTTCTTATGCAAATTGTTAACAACAGATGATAGGAGAAGGAGCCATGTGACAACTCCCTTATCAAGTCTTGCCTGAGGAGTCTGAGGACACTGTCCCAACAAAATTCATCCTATAGCTTCCTTGTGAACTGGTGGAGGGAGGAGAGAGGACAGCCTTCTCATGTTCCACCAGCCTTGGTGCAGGTGATTTCTGTATTCACGTATTGCCTCCTTATATTTTCCAACACTTTTTTGAAATGATAGTATAATTAATTTCCCCGTTGTCTTGCATTTAGTGAGAATGCACAGCAAGTACATTAGTGGTTTTAATTTTAATTCTCCGAAAAGTCCTAAATTATGACTTATTTAGTTGTAAATTACCACTCAACACTTCCCAAACCGTTTTTTTTTTATGCATCTCCATGTTTAAAAGTTATCCATAGATCTGGGAAAGAGGTAAATTATTTCCAGAAAGAAACAGGACAGATAAGGGACGTTATTATGGAAAAAAGGGGGAAAGTTTGCGCCAATAAAAGAATTTTGCCTACTGTTCAATATGTGGTTCCAGTCCTTTCCACAAAGTGATTTCGCTGCCTGAGTCTTTCAGAGGTTATTCACCAACCTCTGTATGGATTTGAGTAGAAAAAAGGGTGAAATGTCCTCGAAATGCACTCTTTTGATCCTCTCACACAGAACCAGTAGTGGGATTCATTTCAGCAGGACCGTCAAGTGTTTTTGGGAGTGTGTATATTCACTTTTATTATTGTCCCAACCACGAGGCCTGATCCTTTTGAATTAGAGGTGGAAATCCACAGATCAGCACGAAGAACAGCGGCAGCAACAAGGACAGATATTAGGAGGCATTTCCTCGGCCTCAATCCATTTAACTGCACATAGAAGAGAAGACATCTGTTCAAGACACCAACTACAAAAAGAGGAGGAGACATCAAATCAAGCTTTGAGAGTTTTAATGTGAGTGTGTCCCCAGTCAACAAGTGTGATTTAATATCAGTTATCCCTTGTCTTCATCTCTCACCCCTCCTAAACCCCCCCCCCCCCCCCGTCTCTCTACCCTGATGAAAAAGTGTGCAAAACTTTGAGCTGTCTTTTTTCACTGTGGCCCTTCTCTCTCTCCTTTGCCTTGCATATAATACACGCCGTGGAGCCGCAAGCAGAGTGACGCGCCCGAGGACATTTCACCCTTTTTTCTAAGGGACGTTATTATCACTATCTTGGGGGGGGGGGTGACTTTAGAACTCAAGGGCCATCAACATGTCAGCTTTTCAGGCTATCTCTGCTTCAGCACAGGTGGCTCAGTCTTTGGCTTCGTTTGAGCCACCTGTGCTGAAGCTGGGATATCTTTAAAACCTGACCTGTTGGTGGCCCTTGAGGACCAGAGTTACCCGCCCCTGCTCTAACTCCACTGCACAGTAACGCACAATGAAATAGATATTTGAAACTGAAAGCGAGAAGAAAACATCTAGTTGTTGATACACTGTAATATTTAGCTTTGATTACTTTCCTGTAGTGTATCAATTACCATGCCATGAAAACATATAACTTGCCAAATTCTGATATTTTGTTAACATTTTTAATTAAGTGCCTGATTAATGAAAGTGACATTTGCAGAAAGCAAGTCTTTGCATCATTAATTCAAATGCTGTAGATTGTTAATATACTACTGGTTTATATTTAAGAGTTTAGCACTATTTAATTGCTTTTGAATGCCCTGGTTAGCATTAAGTATCTCTAATAACCATTTAAATGGCATCTGAGAAGAAGCCCACTGCAAGTTGGCTGTGGCAATTATTTTGAGAATGTTAACTATTGCTAACAGTCTAATTAACTTGCATCATAAGATAAACAGGATATTCATTCTGATGTCAAACCTTGTGTTTGGGCCACAATTCACAATAGTAATTGCAAGGAAATGTCAATAGAAATGGAATCACGTTGTTACTGTAGGTTGGTGCCTGGATGCATTCTCCTGTTTGGTTTTGGAAAACCCTTTTATTATTATTATTATTACTATTATTATTATTATTATTATTACTATTATTATTATTATTATCATCATCACCATTTATTTAAAAAGCGACAACATATTCCTCTGCGCGGTATAATGGGTTGCCGCAGGGCTTCCCACCTCCAGTCCACAAGACCCCCCAACAAGACATATTTTAAGGATATGCCTGCATCAGCACAGGTGGCTCAATCAGTGGCTCAGTCTTCGACCAGTGCTGAAGCTGACCTGATGGTGGTGGGGGGGGGGGTGGTCTTGAGGACTGGAGTTGAGAACCCCTGGGTTACAGTGCTATGTATATTACATACAGAGTTGCCACGTCTCCAGGTTTGACCAGAAGACTCTGGGTTTCGGGTACTTACCTCTAGGCTACGAGTTTTGCCCGTCAATCTCCGGGTGGCGGCGTGCTGCTGGGGCAGCGGCGTCTCCGGCATTCTTCTGCAATTCCCCCGCCAACTGCACTGAACATGGCTGAACAGCGGCAAATGACGCAGTGTTGCCATGGCAATGGGACGCCGCGTGACGTCATGACGCTACATGACATAACGTTGCCATGGCTACGTGACGCCGCGTAGCATAATGACATGACGTAGTGTCCCGTTGCCATGGCAAATGATGCCGTGCAGCCATGTTCACTGCAGTTGGCGAGGGAGTTGCAGCAGGATGCCGGGAGACGCCGCTGCAGCACGCCGCCAAGTAAGAGAATATTTGCTTTACATTTTCTCCGGGTTGGCCATCAGTTGAAGATGGAAACCCTGATTACATAACCAGTTACATACAGGTGAGGACGGACATGCACAAACAGATACATACAGGTGAGGACGGACATGCACAAACAGGTACATACAGGTGAGGACGGACATGCACAAACAGGTACAAAGATGTAATGAGGGCCCCGCTCGTGAGAACTTCCAATCTGGAGGGAGTGAGGGACACGGATGAAACAAGAAGGTAAGGTGGCTGCTTATTGCAGGATAAGGTGTGGCCCAGGTTAGAAACTGGCCCAGTCTGACAGCTGAAGCCATTAAGGTTTTTTTTGGGGGGGGGGGGGTGTGATGTTACATAGGGTGGAGATTGGTCCAGCTACACAGCTTGTCTCAATGGGGTTGGATGTGGGGAAAGTAATATGCCAACTCCCCCATCCTGTCCATTCCCTGGTCTGGGGGTCTGGCTGAGGGAGAGGTCTATGCTTTATGAAGCCTGTCCGTGCTTGATATCGCTTATTCCAAAGATAACAGTGACAATGACCATTCTGAACTGGAGTTGTGTGAATATCTTCACATTTTCTTTGCAACTTTTTTTGTGATTATGTCCATCATTTTGTGGTGTTCCCTTATTTTTGGATTACTCCCAAATTCAGCAACTAGAGAGTTTTGCAAAAAAAGCCGTATATATAAATGGCCTCAAGTCACATGACCCTTTTATTGACCCTTTCATTTGTGAAAAAATGTCTGCACGTGGTCCCCGAATTTACCCACCAAAAAGTACATATTTATTCAGAATCCTACATTCTGCTAAGCTCACATAGTTTCCCTAAACATGGAAACATGCATCAAACATAAAGCATTCTGAGAGGCTGACATAAGTCTGTGGTTGAACCAGTTTTGCTAATCAAGCACAAAACAGTTAAGAGTGGTCTGTGTATCAAGGGTTTCTTTATTATTATTATGCTCTATTTCCTATTTGTGGCTGCATTAAATGTAACGATCTTGTTACCTACATTTCTTAGATTTGATACAGGTCATTGGCCAGCGAGGGTCATTTACTCCACTTCAAACCTGGTACAGTGTTTTTTGTCAGTAACAGACATGGTGTAACAAACTCTGATTTACCCACTTGCCTCTTAGGGAACTTTAAATATCATATTGATGACCCCTCTCATTCTTGGGCATCTCACCTCATATCTCTCACTTTCTCCTTAGGTCTCCACCAATGGACTTCTTCCAGCACCCACAAGGGTGGCCAACTTCACTGACCTCATCTTTACAAAATACTGTTCCTTATCAGATTTATCAATCTCTCTTTTTCTGCTCTCTGACCATAACCTCATCTCTTTTTGTCTGTATTACACTCCTTAACCTCCAGTCTCTGCTTGTTATACTCGCAACCTGTGTTTCATTGACCTTTAATCCTTGGAATCCAGCCTCAAATTTAAGCTTTCTTTACTACCAACCTCCACTAACTCAAACAGCCTTGTCACCACTTAGAACACTGTCCTTGCCTCCTCACTTGACCAATGTGCTCCTCCTGTATACCAACATTCAGGAACTCCAACACACAACCCTGGTTAGAGATGCTTTCTGCGATCTTGCACTCGTTCGGCTGAACGCCTCAGGAGAAAGTCACACTCTCTGCCTGATTTCCTTCACTACAAATATATTCTGTCCTGATTTAGCTCTGCACTTTTTTGTGCTAAACAGGGCTACTTCACCTCACTTATAAACAGGCATAAATCCAACCCATGTCACATCTTCTCTCTCTTTGTACCCTTCTTTGACCTCCCTCCACATCATTCTCCACTCCGTCCATTACACCTCAAGACTTCGTCGATTATTTCAAGTGCAAAGTGGAAGCTATTCGCAAAGAAATCCCCTCTGTCTATTCCATACCCCTCCTTCCTGATCCGCCTTTGATGCCTTCTGTCGGGTTACAGAGGAAGAAGTAGATCGCGCTGTTCTCCTCAACCTCCACCACATGCAGCCTTTCCCCCATTCCCTTCCATCTCCTGAAACCTCCCTTCTACCATGGTCGCTATCCTCACTAACACCTTCAACTAAACTCTTTGTTCTGGTACTTTTCCATTTCTTTTTTTAAACCAGCTATTGTTCGACCTATTCTTAAGAATAACACCCTAATCCTACTTCCCCTTTAACTATCACCTGTCTCCGTTTTGCATTTTATTCCTAAGCTTCTGAAACAAACTGTTTCTTTATGTATACTTCACTTTCGCAGCTGCCATAACCTACTTGACCCTCTCAAATTAGGCTTCCGCACGGCAGACTCAACATGAACTGCACTCAAAAGGTAGCTAATGACCTTGATATTGCCAAATGTCATGGAAACGACAAGGAAACGACTCATTCTGATTCTTCTTGACCTTTCATCATCTTACAATACGGTTGACCACCCTCTTCAATTCTTTGGCATCCGTTACACTGCCCTATCCCGATTCTCCTCCTACATCTCTCACCATTCCTTCAGTGTCTCTTATACCAACTCCTCCTCGACCTCTATGGAACTGTCAGTAGGGGTACCTATAGGCTCAATTTTAGGCCTCTTACTCACCTCTCTACATACGCTAGCTGGATGACCTTATTGACATTTTTGGATTCACTTGTCATATCTATGCTAATGATAAACAGCTGTATTTATGTACATCTGACCTGCAGGACAGTAACAAATTACAGAGTATCTATCAGCAATCTCTGCATGGGTGGCCCTTCATCACCTTAAGCTTAACATGGCTAAGACAGAGCTCCTCATATTGCCTCCCAAATCAGCTCCTTGTCCCTTATACCAGGGGTTCTCAACTCCAGTCCTCAAGACCCCCCTCAACAGGTCAGGTTCTCAGGATATCCCTGCTTCAGCACATGTGGCTCACCTGTGCTGAAGCAGCGATATCTTGACCAGTTGGTGGCCCTTGAGGACTGGAGTTGGCCACTCCTGCAATACACTATGGTGGTGGGCACTGTCTTCTTTTCTCTGGTTCAAGTATCTTTTTTAGGTGGATTAGGGTTTCTCCACCATAGAACCTTGCACCCATTCAATTTGTATCATCCTTACATTGTTGTTATATATACTCCTTTCTCCATTCTCCCTTTTTTCTCACTATAGGCTATGGAACTGTTTTGAATGACTCCCCTGCCCCCACTGTGCCACTTTGTCCATGCCACTCAAGAGTCGAATTGTGCGAATGACGTAACACCTGAAAAGCCTATAGTGACTAAAACCTTCACCCAGTCAATATTTACAGTCTATTGTTGAAGTAGATTCCAGCTATTTGCAGTAATTAGCGTCTGTCACTCCAAACCAGGTAGGGCATTTCACATGTACAGTACAGCATGCCAGACCTGTGATCTGCGTGTCACTGGCACTTTTTAATATACAGTACCTTCTCTCTGTTTTCTAATCTGTTACATTGGTTTCCAGTGACAGCGCAACACCATTTAAGCATATGAAGAAAATCGCTCTGCGCACACACAGTTCTTTGTTGTTTTTTTTAAATAATTTGTATTAAAATGAAAGCAGACACTTTGTTTTCTTCCCTAAATACAGTACTTGTGCTGAGAAACAAAACCGCATTTCATGATTGCGGTTGATAACATTTGTATATTCAGACCAGATAATGAAGGAATTGTCACTTGGTTTCAGCTGATGGTTTTTTTTATGTAACATGGGCCTCCCGGCAGTTACTTCTTGTTCTGGGCTTTTCCTCTGTCAGTCCTGTTAGAACAGGCAGTGGAAAGGTTAATTCCTTCAAAAAGCCTGTTTGTGTATTCAGCCTTGAATATGTAGCCATATTCAAGGGCGGGCTTTGCAACCTGAGGTTTGTCAATCAAAGGGGTGGATATTGGTTGGAACGCCCCCTGCTGTGTGTGGGCCAATCTGTATCCGGCTTTCTATTGTAATGATTTAAAGTTAGAGACACTCCCCTGAGATGTCCAAATTGAGACACGCCTCCTAAATTAAGTTACCAGTTAGTCAGTTTGAAGTCAGTTTGAGGGGAGTTATTGAGTAGAGCTGATAGAGAAGGACAGAAAACAGTTCTCTCCCTCCTACCCCACCTGGGCAGGGAGGGAGGGGAATTATGCTGCTATGAGAGAGAGAGAGAGAGATGAGCAGGGCCTATGCATGCAGAGAGACAATGCTGTGATATGCTGTATGCTGCTCTGCTGAATAAAGACCAACAGAAAAGAGATACTGCTGTGTGGAGTCCCTGTCTTTGGTGAATGAGGAGTGTCAGTGGGGGGTCCTTCCTCTGAAGATCCCAGAGGATCCCTACTGGCTGGAGGCGCTGCTACAACCCAGAGATGACCCAAGCAAGGTAACCTGTCTCAACCCCTGTCTCTGTCCTGGCTCTCCCCACAACACCGCGGAACCTCAGCCCTCCTGTTTGCCAGCAGGTCACAGCACCAAGACCCTGAGCGTAACCTGGGAAGGAGTATACCCCACCACCCCAATATCACGTAGGGGGGGGAAAGGGGGTTACATTTACATGTTATTTTTTTACATGTTAATGGACAGAAAGTAGTACAGTAAATCCTGATAAATGTGCAATGTAAAGGAGCAATTCACGCCCTTTTTCATTTATTATTTTAAACATAGGTTAGAAGCAGGGGGTCAACGGAGCTGAACCCCATTAATTTCATCTTCGAGGACCCCCTGCTTCCCGAGATACAGACCTCCAAAGGGGGTGCCGGAATCTCAGCAAAGTTTAAAGCTCCCGCGTCACGCCGGCCAATACGAAGACGAACCTGATGACATCACGGCTTCCTATTGACAAGCTTCTCAAAAATAGAAATTGCCAATCATTACAGTGGTAATTCTACGTCGTCCGATGTGGCTATTAGGGACGTTTTCTGCCTAAAGTCGGCCTGACTTAGATGGAGATTTTAGACCCAATTATACATTGCTTTTTATTGCCATTTTTTTGGTAAATACTCAGGAAAAGTGGCAAAATTCTGAGAAAGTTGACAAAATTTTAATGTTGCCACCCCCTTCTTCACAAGCTTCATATAATGTTGGTATTTTGCCTCCTTGACTTAATGTCTGGCTTCTGATGTTACAATGGTAACCTTTAGACTGCTCTCTGTGCTCTGGGGAAAGCTTCATTTTAACCCTTTTTAATGCTTATATCTCCTGAACAAAGCATCACATTTTAAAAGTAAAAGCAGCGTTGGAAAGACCAAGACTTAAAAAAAAAAAAAAACTACAAAAAGAACTATAAAATGCAAAGAAAAGTGGCGATTATTGCGGCCTGCTGCATTAAGAAAAAAACTGCAAATAATTTTGTGAAGCAAATTAGAAGACATTCTTTATTCTTGAAACTCCCCTGACAAGTAAGATACGATCTAAGTAGGAAATGCTTTGTAATGAATCACAAATGATTTTTTTAATGGGAATATTCACCAACTGGGAAACTTGGTTTGATGCTCACACTGCAGAAAATTCACATGTTTTGAAAACAATTAATGGGTTTTGACATCTGTGCAATGGAACTAGTGGTGAGTATTGGGGAGTATAAGAAGACTGCATTATCAAGTCAATATACTAATAAGATGTTGGATGCTGAGGCTGAGGAAATGTAAGAAATTCCATCTTCACTGAAAGGGTAGTAGTAGATATATAGTATACCACAAGATATACAAATATTTATATGTACTGTGCTCAACCGAAATAAGAAGCCCAACGGTAAACAAATAAATCAATAAATAAAAAATACTTATAAAAAGCCCATAAAGTGCTGTAGCTGCTGTGTTCAAGAAGTTACATTGGAGAACAAGCGCGTACATCACTTCGGACGCACTCTAACTCTGCCGACACGCCACCCGCGCTGTTCTCACGCTGTGATCATTTGGAGCTGTTTGCCTATTCTCATATGTAAGAGAGAATGGGGGGCTGTTCCTTTTTAATATTATTATTAACATACTAACCTGTATGCGCTTGTTCCTTTCCTTTTGTAGTTGCAACTCAATAGAGACAATAGGGCTAAATACCTTCATGCATTTGATAAGATCTTTGGAATCACGACAAATAGTAGGAGGTAAATGAGAAGGTGCATAGACAATCCAATGGCCAACTCCCGTCCTCAAGGACCACCAACAGCCCAGCTATTAGGGATATCTTAATCATTGGCTCAGTCTTTGCCTGAGCCACTGATTGAGCCACCTGTGCTGAAGCAGGGATATCCCTGAAACCTGACCTATTGAGGACAGGAGTTGCCCACCCCGGATGTAAGTCATTGCAGGAGAAATGCCCGCGGGGCAGATCGGCAGTTATGTCCCTACACAGAAATAAACATAAAAGCAAAGTGGAGTTATACATTCTTCATCTTGGAAGTTCTGGGGTTATTAAAAATAAGGTGTTTGATTCTTTGTTAGTGAAGATTTTAAAAAGAAAGGGATTTCTAATAATACACCTGGCTTCTTCTGTTGCCAAAGTGAATTTGGAAAAGGAGGCCAAGAAAGAGGAGTTTATTTTCTGAACACTGTAATTATTTAAAATATGGATATACATGTCTAATTAATGCAACTTCTCTTTCTAAACCAACGGGTCTGCTTACAGCTGTCAAAATAAAAAAAAAAAGAAACGTTTGAAAGGTGTTTAATATTGCACAACACTGGAAAAATGGGAGAATTTTCAACACTTGATTGGCTTTTAGGAGCATTATTGCGCTATTTAAATAAACAGAAACATTTCTAAGTGACAGCTATGGTTTCTGTCACTTTTCTGCAATAACAAAGCTGTTGAGATCTGCTATAATATGTGAAAAGTAACTGTTTCGCATCGCCTGCTCAGCGCTGCTCAATGTCAGTAATAGCCAAGGCGATTGTTACTCTCAGCTTTGTTGCCAGCTCTGTGGAGAATTAAACAGGATGAGGAGAGACCCGTGCCTGAGCTAACATAGAATAGGGCACTTTGTTGAGGTGCTGAAGGACAAATCGTTAGTTCCTTAGATTACAACATTCAAAACAGTGTGTGCGGCTTGTGTTTCCTACTCCAGGGATGAATGAAAGCGGAATCTTACTGTGGGGGAAATTACTAAACAATGGCAAAAGGGTAAAAAGGTGCACATGGAACATTTCTTTTAGCACAGTTTGTAATCACCCAAACTGCCAGAATTACGAAGGAAAGTGACAGGGAAATCAAATTGTTCTAAAGCTTAATTACATCGATAATTTACAACATTTTACTTCATGCTTGAAAAATGCTATTTTAGTTGTAGTGTAACTATAAAAAGACACATTTGCATTACTAAGTGTTGTACGAATACACTTTTGCTTGGTTAGCGGACACGCACCCTTGGAATGTCCAAGCCAAGTGAGGTGAGTATACAACCTATCTCATCTGTGGGCTTAGTAACTTTGGTGGAGTGATAACTACATGTATCACCATTTAGTAATGCCCCAGGTATGTGTTTTAATTATTCTAATTATGATTAAAACAGCATTCAATCCATTTATTACTGGAGCGCCCAGCACCAGGAATTGCACAAAATGTACCCCTGTAGCCTAGTGATATTGTATATGGTTTTATTTCTTTTTGAATAGCAGTAACTAAATGCCCAGATAATCTAAGTGGTGCTAAGATTCTTTACTGCAATTTTTGGCCCATTCGACCAGATCTAAACGATGCTAAACCTTAGCACGTACTTTGCACATTCACTTGATTAGGCTCCAGATAGCATTAGTGCCGGTACTGGGCAGTAATCTTGTGCTTTGGTTGACATTTCCTTAGTGGCCCAGTGTGTAGCTTCATTGTCAAGGTCATTGTACTTTGTTGCCCATTAAGTGGGCTGTGGTTGATCTGGTCCTTAGCATAGGGATTAATGTAATATACAATACATAGTGCGGGGAAATGTGGATTATTAAGAAGAATGAAAACCTGCTAGAACCTTCTGCAAGATGAATCTCATGTAACATTATGGGATTTCAGTCTGCCATCTAGTGGATAAATTCACTATTTGAAAGTTTGCCCTTTGATACCCAGACTTGAGCGTTATTCATTGAGCTGTGCTAGTACTAATCAGGGCACTGTCACACAGAATTCCCTTTGACCCCAATCTCTCCTATAAATACCGCTGACCGACACGTATCACAGGCGCCTGTTGAAACTACGTGAACTATTTGATGGATATTCCCATTTTTGGGGGGATTATATGTAGGGTCTGGGACCTGAGACTCGGCTCTTTGTGCCTCATTCCTCAAACATTGGAGTGTAAGTTACTGTCGGTATAAATCATCTCCCGTCCATCGAGGCCATACATACGCTGTAATGATGCCGTGCTACCACTTTCCGTGGTGGTTCTTCCACGCAGAGTGCTGGCCTGGTCTGACGTTGTCGTTACACTCCCTCTGGGCCTGTCTGTGTCACTGCTACACATTTCTCTTTCTTGCTGTGTTGGAAGTTGTTTACTTGATAAAAATATTAAAATCCAGTGCTGCAGAACCCCTGAGAGCATGTCCGCCGTGCCCAGGGCAGAGCCGCAGCTCTGCGGGTCCTTTATCTTGGCCTTTTTATACATTTGGCAAATACTACACATGAAGAGTGCAAGGTTTCTCGCTGTAAATAGAACATGAAAGGCAGATATTTACATCATGTTACATAACAGCAATCCCCGACGATGTGCGTCTTCTATTGCAAAGTTTCTTATTGGCTAAGTCAGGGGTTCTCAACTCCAATCCTCAAGATCCCCGAACAGGTCAGGTTTTCAGGATATCCCTGCTTCAGCACAGGTGGCTCAATCTTTGACTGAGCCCCTTCATTGAGCCACCTGTGCTGAAGCAGGCATACCCTGAAAACCTGACCTGTCGGGGGGTGTTGATGAATGAGTTGAGAACAATGGGCTACATTATTGGCTAGGTTATCTCATATTCATCTCCAGCTTTACACACATTCACTACTACCTGAATCTGGATCTTCCATAATTCACTGTTTATTGTGTCTGTTTATAAGCGTGAGGTCCAATAAACAAGTGCAGATGCAAATATCGATGACAATGACGATCACTGCATAGTTCTTTATAATTGTCCCCATCTTCATTTCCCTCCATAAGAAACCAATTTCATCTAAGAAACGTGATACACACAGCATTGTTCATCGCAGGAGTTTAATGGTCTGCCTTTCAATAAATTGCATTTCATCTCTTTTATGCTGCAATGATTCTTAAGAAGGAGCAAAGGATAATAAGACCATGAAACAGAGAGGCACTGGCAGATCACAGCTATTGAAACATAACACAATGGTTAATTATACCTTTTGAATAATACTCACCTACAGTACATTCATTTACCCTGTGCATTCCCTAGAATACCTATCCCTATATTGCTGCTCAAGCATTATAATTACATAGTTTACATGAAAGATGATACATTGCTATACGTTTAGAAACCTGCATTGTCGGCGTAGCCAACTCCAGTCCTCAAGGGCTACCAACAGGTCAGGTTTTCAGGATATCTCTGCAGTCTTTGACTGAGCCACTTGTGCTGAAGCAGGGATATTCTTAAAACCTGACCTGTTGGTGGCCCGTGAGGACTGGAGTTGCCCACCCCTGCCCTAAAGGGAATAAAAAAATAAAAATTCTCACATATGCAAATACAACATCCAATGTCAGTGTGCAACCTTAAAAAAAATCTGAAACGTGTTTATAATTCATTCTGTTACAATCTTCTATATCTAAAATGAGGTTCGAGTCACACGCGTGTGTTTGCCATCCGCTCACTGCCAGACAGCAATTCTTTCTGGACAATGCTAAGATGATCACGGCCAAGTCTCGGTCACGACCTTGTAGTGTAAGTTTGCTGCCACCTATAGATGATGATAAACAATAACCTCAGCTCACTGCATGCACAGGAAAAGATAGAGGGGCAAACGCACAGGTGCGCCAGTTATAACGCCTCATTCTCCAAAATAGGCAGCTGCCAAAAGAAGGATGCACAGCCAGCACTCATTCTGCAAGTGTACCCGGTCTGCGGGCACCAGATCAGTACTCAAACAATGAACAAAAGCTTTCTGTGCAAGACAGGGGTAGCCAACTCCACTCCTCAAGGGCCACCAACCGGGCAGGTTTTTAGGATACCCCTGCTTCAGCACAGGTGACTCAGTTGAAGACTGAACCACTGATTGAGCCACCTCTGCTGAAGTAGGGATATCCTGCAAATTGACCTGTTGGTAGCTCTTGAGGACAAGAGTTGGCCGCCCCTGCTCTAGAGCCAACATACAATTTTCCTTTCGTTCGTCACTTGATAATAGTCTGGTTATGTTATTAAATCAGTGGCTCGGTCCTAACGACTCTGATAATGATACACTCAAGGGAACTTCAGTAAGATACCATCACTGTTTTTAGTTTCTTGACAAAGGTCTAACTTGAGGACCGAAACGTTGAGCACACTTCAACAAATGAGTTTGAATATTTTTCCACCATGTCCTCTGGAGCTCCATCTCTTTCCCATAACTCGGAGCGCCATCTCTTTCCCATAACTCGGAGCGCCATCTCTTTCCCATAACTCGGAGATCATATTGCCCATAAATGCTACTTTCCCTAACGCTATCCTACACTCATGCTGCATTACATTTATAAATCATACTTTATTTGACATTGCATTATTGGTTAACATACAATGTATTTGCATACAATGTATTATACTATTAGTATCTTGGATGCTTTAAAAAAAACGGCATGACTCAATTTAAGCAAAACTATACTCTAAAGTGGGTGAAGAAAAGTTACTGCATTTTTAAGTGTGAACACGTCTAAGGCATTACTCACAGGGGATATATCTTTGTTCTTTGTTTTTTTACAATTCTATTGTTTGTTGTGCTTATTACCATGAATAAATTGTCTTAATTAGAGTTTCATGAAAAGGCCTTATTGCTGGGAATTATACAAAGAAAAGTAATTCCACAATCACAACTACAAAACCAATCAGATTAAGAAAAGCAGAATTTCAAAGCATAATAATAATTAGAAAAATCTCCGGAGGACGTGTGGAGCTAATGAAAACCGAAGAAATCGCCAATAAAGTGTGGATGACACAGATCATTTGGGCTTAATTTACCAAAGTTTGTAACCGCCAGCAAATGAATGGTTAAGGCTGAGACATAAAACTTTTTGAGCGTGTTATCTTCGCGGCATTAGAGGGGATTGCAAAATAAGGATTGGCACATTTTCGGGTTCAAAATCCATCTGGGGAGACACTTGAGGTCTGGTTTAACCAGGACTGTCAGTTTGCATCTAGGATCTGAATCACGGACTGAAACTAAGCAACACACATTGTGCCTGATATTCGGATTCACCCTGGGAGGGGAGGCGAGGTCAAGTGGTTGGAGGAGGGACCCTCTGCTTGAAACACTGCCCTCTCTGGTGCCCTCTCTGGTGCAGTAACCTCAGTTCTGTTGGAGGCTTCCTGTATGGGGCTGGGGCTTCCTGTATGGGGCTGGGGCTTCCTGTATGGGGTGGGGCTGACGATGGGGCTGGCGCTGCCTCATCTATATCGTGGTATCAATCAGTAGAGAAGGTGAGCCGGCATGGCACGCCGGAAGCATTGGAGCTGCAATTAACCCCAGCAGACCCTACAGCTGCACTGGAGGAGGTAGGGAACCCTTCTCCTCATGTCACAGTCCCCCCATGTGATTTTATTGTTCACACATGTCAACCTCTAACATCCCCATGCAACTCTCTCCCATACTATGCCTCTATCTGTGTGTGTGTGTGTGTGT
This sequence comes from Ascaphus truei, assembly GCF_040206685.1. NCBI lineage: Eukaryota > Metazoa > Chordata > Amphibia > Anura > Ascaphidae > Ascaphus > Ascaphus truei. The sequence goes on along the minus strand of NC_134491.1, from coordinate 45,036,364 downwards.
GTGTGTCTGTGTGTGTGTGTGTGTGTGTGTGTGTCTGTGTGTGTGTGTGTCTGTGTGTGTGTGTGTGTGTGTGTGTCTGTGTGTGTGTGTGTCTGTGTGTGCGTGTGTGTGTGTGTCTGTGTGTGTGTGTGTGTCTGTGTGTGTGTGTGTGTGTCTGTGTGTGTGTGTGTGCGTGTGTGTGCGTGTGTGTGCGTGTGTGTGCGTGTGTGTGCGTGTGTGTGCGTGTGTGTGCGTGCGTGTGCGTGCGTGTGCGTGCGTGTGCGTGCGTGTGCGTGCGTGTCTGTGCGTGTCTGTGCGTGTCTGTGCGTGTGTGTGCGTGTGTGTGCGTGTGTGTGCGTGTGATGCCCGGTGGGGATGGGAGGGGGGTGAGAGAACGAAAATCTGCACGCGGAGAGAGCATGAGATCCGTACGCGGAGAGAGCATGAGATCCACACCCGGAGAGAGCATGAGATCCACACGCGGAGAGAGCATGAGATCCACACCCGGAGAGAGCATGAGATCCACACCCGGAGAGAGCATGAGATCCGCACGCGGAGAGAGCATGAGATCCACACCCGGAGAGAGCATGAGATCCACACCCGGAGAGAGCATGAGATCCGCACCTGGAGAGAGCATGAGATCCGCACGCGGAGAGAGCATGAAATCTGCACCCGGAGAGAGCATGAGATCCGCACCCGGAGAGAGCATGAGATCCGCACCCGGAGAGAGCATGAAATCTGCACGTGCAGAGAGCATGAAATCCGCACCCGGAGAGAGCATGAGATCCGCACCCGGAGAGAGCATGAGATCCGCACCTGGAGAGAGCATGAGATCCTCACGTGGAGAGAGCATGAAATCCGCACGTGGAGAGAGCATGAAATCCGCACGTGGAGAGAGCATGAAATCCACACGCGGAGAGAGCATGAGATCCGCACCCGGAGAGAGCATGAGATCCGCAACGGGGAGAGCATGAAATCCACACGCGGAGAGAGCATGAGATCCGCAACGGGGAGAGCATGAAATCCGCATGGGAGAGAGCATGAAATCCGCAATGGGGAGAGCATGAGATCCGCACCCGGAGAGAGCATGAAATCCGCAACGGGGAGAGCATGAGATCCGCATGGGAGAGAGCATGAAATCCGCAACGGGGAGAGCATGAGATCCGCATGGGAGAGTGCATGAGATCCGCACTCGGAGAGAGCATGAGATCCGCACTCGGAGAGAGCATGAGATCCGCACGTGGAGAGAGCATGAGATCCGCACTCGGAGAGAGCATGAGATCCGCACCCGGAGAGAGCATGAGATCCGCACCCAGAGAGGGCATGAGATCCGCACCCGGAGAGTGCATGAGATCCGCATGTGGAGAGAGCATGAAATCCGCAGTGGAGAGAGCATGAGATCTGCATGGGAGAGAGCATGAGGTCCGCATGGGAGAGAGAATGAGATCCGCATGGGAGAGAGCATGAAATCTGAACGTGGAGAGAGCATGAGATCCGCACGTGGAGAGAGCATGAGATCCGCATGGGAGAGAGCATGAGATCCGCATGGGACAGAGCATGAAATCCGCACGTGGAGAGAGCATGAGATCCGCATGGGAGAGAGCATGAGAACCGCATGGGAGAGAGCATGAGATCCGCACCCGGAGAGAGCATGAGATCCGCACCCGGAGAGAGCATGAAATCCGCATGGGAGAGAGCATGAGTTCCGCATGGGAGAAAGCATGAAATCCGCACGTGGAGAGAGCATGAGATCCGCATGGGAGAGAGCATGAGATCCGCACCTGGAGAGAGCATGAGATCCGCACGCGGAGAGAGCATGAAATCTGCACCCGGAGAGAGCATGAGATCCGCACCCGGAGAGAGCATGAGATCCGCACCCGGAGAGAGCATGAAATCTGCTCTTCACTTCACATTTGGTGGTGTGGGGATCTCCACTGTAAGGGAGCACGGGCGCCGTTCGCTCGTATCTCATACCAGGAAGCGGATAGGCGGTGATGTCACGGAGGGGCGTGATTAGGGAGGGACATGAAGTTCTTAGATTTACATACCATAGGCATATGCCGAGTCGCTCTGATGACATCAATTTCATGCGTTTTTGGCACGAAATTCGACATTCATTTTATACTATTACTTATTAAAAGTTACTTTTTCATTATTATCACTACTTCATAACACATTTGAGCAACTGAATGCTGCATACAGTGTTTTCCTTTTTTTACCTATTACTAATGTCTCTTTGCTGCAACATTAGTGCAAAAGATCGGCACCACGTGTATCAAACAAAAAGGAAATACCATTAAAAGCAATAGGAGCGTTTAGCTGGTATATCTAGCGCACTACTTTTGTAAAGGTCTTGCACCAGTTTTGCAGCCAAGAGACTTCTGCAATTGACCCCTTTACGTTCATCCAACAGGAGTGAGCGAAACGCATTAAAAAAGCAGTCACGCTCCATTTTAGCGTCATTGGTTTGGGGTAGAGATTTCTCTTAAATTCTGCGTTTTTGCGAATATTTCATAGATGGTCAAATAGCTGGAAAAAAAATCTCAACAATGTTGCAATATATTAAAAGTCACATGACCCGCATAATACTTTTCATGCAAATGTGTGTGACTTTCTGCAGGAAAAGTGGAGAATTGCGCACATCGCCGGGTTCATATACTTTTATGGCATCTCTTAAAAATGTATATATTTCCACTAAAATGTTATGTCGTCAATTCCCAAATCTCACTCATTGGGGATCCTATTTGCTGCATAATAATAATAATAAAAAACTAAAAAGATATATATTCAGTGTTTACCAGGCTAACAGGCTCATTAAATACACTATAATTATAATAAATATACACTTATTGGCAAGAGTGTTAATGGTAAGTGACAGCCAAATAGTCTGCAAAACATGTTTCATTGAAATGTAGTAAAGTAATAAACACATCATGTTTGCAAAATATTAATTGATATATTATTCCTTCTGATATTTATTCCTCCCTACATTCCAAGCAATCAGTGTAAAGTATGTCAACTTATAATTAGTGAGGAAAAGACTAACCAGTCCTAGTTGCCTGTTTTTTTTTAATTAATTGTTTCCCTTTTAATATGTGCATCAATACAATCCACACAATGATAAGTAATGAGCTAAATTGCCGATCGATCCGTTCTCCTGTGACCGATCGGTAAAGATTCGGCTCAGGGGTTCACCAAATGGCCGTGGGTGCAACAGAAGAGGACCAAAGATGCAAAGTTCTGTGAGGAAGATCATGTGACCAGGCAGTCACTAGATACAATTGGTGCACTGCTAGAGAGAGGGCAGGGCTCAAAAAGGGATGTGCTAGAGCCTGTTTCACAAGAGGAAGGGGATGTGACCTTGTAAATGGTTGATATAGAAACAAAAATGCTTGTTACATTATAATAAATTAAAAATGTCATTCAGAGCTGTTTTTAAAAAAAATGCTACAAGTATTTTCTCAGAACTTATTTATTTAAAAAAAATAAACACATGTAGGATATCACTTGGTCTGCAGCTTTAAAAGGAATCCTACATCTCCCTTCTTTGATTTCACACAAACATCTGCAAATAAATAACCCACAAAATAACAGAAATCTCCTAGAACTCAGAAACCCAGATAAAAGCCCTTTGTTTTTATTTACAAATTCACTGGCAAATTCATAATTTTCTGTTGAACATTTACAAATAAAATTGAAAACAGTCTTACGCCATAAAGCTCCACTGTAAAAGCAGAAATGATGCCAAAATGTAAGGAATATTAACATCCCGGGGCAGTTTCGCAGATTGGCACATTTTCACCTTCAGACATAGAAAAGACGGGGAGATATGTAAGAACCTTTCAAATACCTTGTGATCCAGACAGAACTGCCAGAGGCAAATTACAAATTACACAATGGATTCAAATGCTTCAGGAATCCAGCAGTTTCTAAAAACAGAAAGAAAAGTTAAGTACGGTGCATGAGAGGCTAGGTGGGAAGAACTGGGTTTGCTGTCACTTAATTCGATGTATTGTCCTTTATTTTAGCATTGAGGATATATAGGGCGCACAGCTGTGTTATACCCAGGAGCGTAGCTATAGTCCCGGGGCCGGCGCATTTCTAGCTGCGCCACTGGTCAGACCTACAAGATTTGGATCGCTTTTTTTTAATAAAAATGGAATCACTCAATTTACTAAAATCTCTTAAATATGACGCAAATATGCACATAAATAAGCAAATTGGTGCATTATTATAAAGTTAGTGTCCTGCGGAGAACATGGAAATACCGCTGACACTGTGTCAATGGAAAGAAGAAAAATAATTAGCATTGACGGTAAAGGTATTCAGGCGCTATTCATAATAGGATACCAGGCAGTATAAGGCCGCGCTTACAGTAGCGGCGATGGCGCGCAGCGCCGTCACAAGTACTTGAAGTCTGTTGTGGGTGCCCATAATGGCCGTGACCACGATTGCGCTGCGTAGCAACCTGAAGCTCTGAAGAGAAGGGATTTTATCTTTGGAGAGTGACGGCCGCGTGATGTCAGCATCACGTGAGCGGTTCAGCCAATGAGGACTAATAGCTCACGGCCACGCCTCCGCCATGCCCCCTGTCGCCTCCCAAGTTCTTCTGAAACAAAGTTCAACTATTGCTATAGCGACAGCGACGTGTGATGTCACCGTCGCCGCTAGCATACGCGCGGCCTAATACCACAAAGGCTAATTTCACTGGAAGTAACATCTACTACACACACTAATAATGGTAATTCTCCTGATGCGCACGGTGTTGGCGATGCATCGCTGTATTGGCAGCGGCACTGATAAATGAACCCAGCAATTAACCAATTTGATTAAGAAAAAGCACAACTTCTTCTACCAGCTAAATGATGTGCATAATTGTTAATTTTATTAGGGGATTCATGTTATCTAATGAAAGTCAGCATTTTAAGAGGGCACCGTTAAAAATAATAATGCGAGCGCAGATAAAGACCCGAGGAGATTGTTGCTTCGTTCGGTGAATTTATATTGGGTGTTTTTCATCTATACGTAAAGGTCAATTAACTCCAGCAGCGAAGGGCACGGTAAGTACCAGAGAGATTCTGTATTTTCCAATGTTCCCTGACCCAGTCTCAACTTTTACAGAGAAAAAATACTCAAATCAGAGAGTGTTCTGTTGTGAAACGAATCACGAATTTGGTCGGTCGCTATTTTGATTAAAAATAAATATCAAGTCCGATTAGAAAAAGAAATGAAGCTATAAAGTTAGCTGAGCTGCATATGAAAAAATAGCAGAACCGTCTGTCGATGGGGGGGGGGAGGGTGTCTTTTGGGATTTCCTGTAATATTCTTTGAAAGACGCCATCTTTTCCTGTTCTTATTCATCTTTGCAAAATAGAATTATAAAATATAAAAAAAGCAGCATTCTGCAAATTAGGAAGATGGCTTCAGCACATGGCATCGTAACTAATGTTACTCGCCAATCTATTTACACTACTGTACATGCTAAAAGTGTTTCAAGGATGATTATCTATTACAAAGAGCTCTGTTCTGGGAACGAGCCTTGTGCAGTGTTTAAAGATAAGCCAGGTGGGGAGGTCAGGTTTTTTTACATGACAATATTTCTGCTGTTTTCATCTATTGCCTTGTTCCAGTCTATAAATGACCGTGTTTGTTTTGCCATTTATAAACTGTAATACTTGATGTTTTAAACACACAAATCAGCTGCAGTCGTCCTCAGCTGACCTTCAGCAAAGAAAAGTGGGAATCCATTTCTGAGGAAAGCAAATCAGATAAAGTTAGCCGTTTTCTGGTAGCTGAATAAAACTGCAAATACCTCATCTGTGATTGTGTCTTGAATAAGGTCAGTATAGCGCAAATCATCACATTTCTCCATTATCGTAATCCCACTTTTATAAGAGAAATATTGACATTTATCACCAGAAACAGACAATCAAATGCTTACTGATTTTATTCTTGACTTGGCACTTTTTCTATTCACATTGTGGACTCCCAGTGATTGGATCAAATATAGAACTTACTGGCGCTGTTCTGTTGCTGTTTAGAAGCTATTGGTGCATGTAAAGGTTGGACACTTTCATGTGAGTTTTGGTTTTAATTTAAAAAAAAAATCTGTGTTGTGGTTCTGCCAGAACTCGATTGATTTTGACTTTGGAAAAAAAAGCTGGGGAAAAAACTCAAAATGAGCTTGAATTATTATATTTTTAATTTGAGGTTTTGTGCAAAAGGTCACACATTTTCTGTTCGCACTCCCCAACGTTTGTGCAGTTTATTTGCGAAGTACAGATTTCAAATCCAGCTCCATAAACGCCATTAATCAACATACATTATTTCATTAATGTAGTGGAGACACTCAAGACAAGTTAAATCTGTGATTAGAATGGCCTCTCATTCCTCAAATGTATTAAGAGTGAATACAGTCAATATCAGACTTAGAAATGGTTCCAACCATGTAAATTCTACATATGGTTGGAGTCGTAATCCGTAAGCAGCTATACACAGGCTAGTATCGTACTTTTGGAATATAGAGAATATCACTCAGTATACAGAAGATTATAAGACTTCAGCAGAATCTTGCATGCCAAGGGTGTCAAACTGTAGTCCTCAAGGGCCACCCACAGGCCAGGTTTTATGGATATCCCTGCTTCAGCACAGGTGGCTCAATCACTGGTTGTGCCACTGATTGAGCCACCTGTGCTGACGCAGGGATATCCATAAAACCTGGCCTGTTGGTGGCCCTTGAGGACTGGAGTTTGACACCCCTGTTATATGCTATCCAAACTGATGGGGCTTTTATCTAATACTTGTTTCCACTTTTACCCATTGGATGATTAATTAGGCTGTTAAATTCTTATCTAACTAACGAGTGCTCCCAGGATTTGTAAAGATCTGCACACGGCTCACTATTAATAATATATAACTGCACAAATCCAATTTGTTTTTTTCGTTGTATTGCCTTTAACTGCAGTGATAGAGAATAACCTGTTTGCCTGGAGCTTGAATTACATATCAGATATTTAGCAGGGCCATGTTTCATTAAACCTTCTCACATGTGCGAATTAACCTTTTCTCCAAGTTAGTGATCCAGGTATTACTGGCTCTTGGCATCGTTCGTTCTCCGTCAGCAGTAGTGATATCTGTGCTACTTGTTATACATAAGTGCTAACTGTGTTATTCCTGCCCAGAGGGATCTCATCAACTAAAATCCATCTGCTTATTCACAGGCCCCACATTGGTTATTCATGAAACAAATGCCTATGAAATGTAGTTATAGCCGGTTTCCTCCCTAGTATGTATGGGAGGCCAGAAAGAGGGCCACTTCTGCTGCAAAAGCACAATATGGGTCATTACTTTTGTCAATGTAGACAGTGCAGAGCAGGGGTGGCTAACTCCAGTCCACAAGGGCCACCAACAGGTCAGGTTTTAAGGATATACCTGCTTCAGCACAGGTGGCTCAGTCAACGATATCCTCAAGGATATCCTGAAAACCTGACCTGTTGGTAGCCCTTGAGGACTGGAGCTGGCCACTCCTGGTAGTGGGACCTTCTCATGAAACTTAAGTTTGAGCAGTAAAGTGTCTGAGTTCAAATCATCTTTACTAAAAATGAAACAACAAGCTGTAGTACGTGCCAGAAATTCTGACAGTAACTTGCTCGAGGTCACAGAGGAGCTGACATGGGAAGGGATCTTAAATCAGATTCGTGCCATTGCCCCATGCCCTCTGTTTCTCCTTTATACAATAAGCACATTAGGCAGAAGCCTACAAGTGAAAGTCCTTTGCAGTGGGAAGACGTGGTTGAGCTCAATACCATATCTTCATGCTTTATTATGTTGCGCAAGTCACCGGCGGATGAGAAGGCCAGGGACCTGGAAACCTTATGTACAACACTGTAGATTTATCTGCTTTTAAATATAGGTTAAGCCCGCCATTACCCCTACCTGCCAATGGTATGATGTATTTATGTATGTACAGTTTATTGTACCTGTCCTATATATGTTATGTGTTTAGTATGTAAAACAGTGATGCACAGCTCTGTTCAAGGTGTTGGACGTGCAGGGGTTAACTCTCTCTTGCAAGAGGAGCTGTAATCACATCAGAGTTTGGTATTGTAGGCCTGGACACTGTGATGGATGGATGGATTAGGCCCATTGTTGAGGAACCAGGAAGAAGAAAGCTGTACGCCCTGGGGCTTTATCTGTATTGTATGATTTTGAAGGGGAATGGTGTGGACATTGTCCTGTACCTGCCTACATCCTGTGGACTATGCTAAGGATAGGCATGGCCATATTTGGGCATGCCATTTAGGGTTTCCCGGCCCACCTTCACCCCCTGTAATCTCATGAACCGGGTCTGGGGCCGTGTGCAGAGATCAGGCTATTGTTTTTACCCAGACTGGCTGGCATCACCATGATTGGGACAGGGGTATAAATACTTCTTCTCCCCTGCCTCAAGAGAGTAATTCTGGACTGGATATTCTTGGTGAGGCTGTGTGCTGACAGGGGACTGGCAGAGCCTCTGTAAAGGAAGTTCTGACAGTGAGTCAGCAGAAGGGAACTGAGGAGACCCAATGCTGGGGTTTGGAGCATCCAGTGGAGCTGCGGTCTATGTGTGCAGCGTTAGCCAGAGCTGTTTGGAGTGATGCAACGGCAGGGAAGTTAAAACTGCTAGCTAGTGGAGAGCAAGGCAGTGCTGCCCATACTACCAAGGACAGCGGCACAAGTGGGGAATGCGTATCGGGGTAAGCTTGCGGACTGAGGTCCCCACACCTAGGACATTAGGTTGTTCCCCCAGTTCGATGAGTTTGTTTGTTTGTGTGTTTGTGTGTTTTATGTACTGGAAGTTTGTGGGAACTTTTTCCAATAAATTCATTTTTGATCAACTCTGCAGTTCAGCCTCGTGTAGGGATCCCCGGTGTAATGTCCTGGTCTCCTGGGACAGTATTCTATAGGAGTGTGTCCTTTTTTGTTCTATGTCACTATGTAAATATATCCGAATCTTCTAGTATTTCCATTTTTCTGCAGGCAGACAGGTTGTGGCACATTGCTTTTCTATGCCTCGAAGGTTTTTGAAGTATACAAAGGTTTAATGCAGGGAGATGTCTTATCGCAATGTTATTATGAGCGCTAGGCCAAGAAAAGAAACACAGATTGGGTTTAGAAAAGTCAGTAATTGCAATAACAAAAAAAAAAAAAAACCTCTGTCCAAACCGTTCAAATATTTTTATTATAAAAATGTTTAATATTGCATGATCCAATTATAAAATAAAACAAAACAGATCAATATGTTTTGACTAGAGGGAGAAAATCCGTTTTTAGGTTTTACTGTAAACATATAATTCAGAGACTGTTAAACTTGTTGGTTACATCGTTACATAGAAGATGAGGTTGAAAAAAGAGATGTCCATCAAGTTCAACCTATGCTACATTTAGATGGCAGATACTTATCCTGTATCCGTACTTACAGTATTTTGATCCAGAGGAAGGCAAACAGAAAACCCCAGTGTCACATCATTCAATGATATCTCATAAGGGGAAAAATAAATTCCTTCCTGACTCCAAATATTGGCAATGTGATTTCTCCCTGGATCAACATCCTTCCCATATTTACTTATTTGGTGTATCCCTTTAACCTTTACCTTTCTAAAAAATATGTCCCACTTTTTTTGAAGATATCTATTGTATCTGCCATCACAGTCTCTATGGGTAATGAGTCCCAGATTATAACTGCCCTTACTGTAAAGAACCCTTTTCTTTGTTGCTGGTGAAATCTCCTTTCCTCCAACCTAAAGGGATGACCCTGAGTCCTTTGTACTGCCCGTGGGATGAATAGTTCTTTTGAAAGCTCCTTGTACTGTCCCCAAATATATCTGTATACAGTTATCATATCCCCTCTTAGACTCATCTTTTATAATGTAAACAAATCTAATTTCACTAGCCTCTCCTCATAAATCAGATTATCCATCCCTTTATTAATTTTGTGGCTCTTCGCTGCGCTTTCTCTAGTTCTATAATGTCTTTTTTATGGAGAGGTGCCCAAAACTGTACTCCATATGGTGATCAAAGGTATGAAAGAAAACTGAAAGCACAAGGACAAAGAGAGTCAAATGATGGAAAGGCTCAGAGCCCGATACATTCAAACATGGGCATTAGGTCAAATGAAATGTCCTATATCAGGGGCGGCTAACGCCAGTCCTCAAGGACAACCAACAGGTCAGGTTTTAAGGATATCCCTGCTTCAGCACAGGTGGCTCAATCATTGACTGAGCCACTGATTGAGCGATTTGTGCTGAAGCGGAGGTATCCTTAAATCCCAACCTGTTGGTGGCCCTTGAGGACTGGAGTTGGCTGCCCCTGTCCTACATTAATCACTCCCCAAATCACCAACCACCTCTAGCAGAGTAACACAGGCACAAAACACCCTGGCAGACAAACACGCCCTTAAAATTGCTCTCTTGGTGTTAATTTAAAACAAAGGTGCAAAGACAGTGTATTAGGAATAAAATGCACCCTCCTGATAACGGTGTTGGGCACAGAAAGTCCTGCTGTTGGTACAAGATTAATACAGATTATATTTAATGCACTTGCCAGACTTTATTTATTTCTTAAATGTTTGAAAAGTTTTGTTCAAATAAACCGAACTTTTTTTTATTGATTAGTTTTCAAGGATGACATTTTCGTGTATGAAGTTTCCCACCCGCCCCCCCTTCTAACTTAAAGAGCACAAACCATTTGAAAATCGCCCGTTTTCTTTCTTCCTTTTGCCGCAGTTTCAAATTATAATTGTACATACTGTACACTGTACTGTCGCTGACCGTAAAGATCTGTTGATAAAGTGATTAGGAGGAGAAATAGATTTAGCGTGCATGTGTTTTGCCCACTCCCAGGGACCGCAGACGCTCGCATATCCCCGGTGCAGGATAACAGGTGCTGTTCCTTGGGACACTAGGAGAACCGTGTAATGAAAGCAAAATAAAGTCACGGACCTCTAAATTATCTTCGCTGCTCATGTGCGGGGGGACGGGGAGGATGGGGGGGGCTGGGGGGACGGGGACTGGGAGGATGGGGGGGGCGGGGACTGGGGGGGACGGGGACGATGGACGCCAGGCTTGGATTGAACGCATTTGAGCAGTTTCTATCAAATACAACAACACCGCAAAGAGAAAACAAACAAATAAAATACCCCGCGGGTCTCTGATATGCAGCAGTATGAAGGTTCCGGGGAGCAGGGGAAATAACTAGCAACACAGTATTCAGGTCAATGCGGGTCAGCAGGTTACTCCACACAGCAGGGGGAAGGCTAATAGGCATCTAGAGCCTTGGTGGCCAACTCCAGTCCTCAAAGGCCACCAAGTTTTAAAGATATCCCTGCTTCAGCACAGGTGACTGTCAATTGAGCCACTTGTGCTGAAGCATGGATATCCTTGAAACCTGACCTGTTGGTGGCCCTTGAGGACCGGAGTTGGCCACCCCTTTATTACAGACAAGCAGGGTGCAGCTCTCCTAAAAGCCGAATACTGACCACTTCCTTACACAGGGCTTTGTGTTCCAGTCAGGAGCATTCAGCTTACCTGAAGGCGATTGAACCCATTAGGCTACATACCTGGACTGGAGGATACTCCTAGAATCAGATGGTCTAAGGTCTAATTTCCGACCAGGACCACCTACATTTGCCTGGACCATCTGAGGTGGTTGTTGGTGGCAGGTTCCCATTCCCTGTAGCATTGTGTTCTTTACTATAATTGTTTCCAGCACAGGGTTCTCCCAGAAGACAACCTCCACCAGTCTTACCTACAGGACGTTCTTTTTGCCTCTGGCCCTGGGATTAGACTTCTCTTAGAAGCATAATAGGGCCAATGCCAACTAAAAAGGATGCGGTTATGCCATGCTTGGGTCCCTGTTACTGAATGGCTGGGGACAAAGGAACCTTTCCAACATGGAAGGCTAGGAGATGATCTGCAGGAGGTCCTTGATTCCGGTGCTGTATATTGCATTTTTAGGGGGATTGGTACTTTAATTTATTCAGCACCTTGGTTCCAGCCCCTCGCGGGGGCCAGCACAGTCACAAAGCAGCTTTTAGTAGGAATGTGTGCACCTTTTTCCTCCATCTTTAAACAGGACCTTTTCTTTCATGCTTGTGGAGGGAAAATTCCTCCAAACCTCCACAGGAAGGCCATTGCCATTAGCCTGGCTCAGTATAAAAGATTGAAGAAGGGCAGTTAGGGAGGCTGCATTACACAGAATGTAACTGGTAGCTCCTGCAAGACTGAATTAGTCAGCTTGGAAATGGTCTCCAATATTAAGACCAAGATTAATACATTGCAGGCCTCCAGCAGCAAAGGGGTTAAAAATACAAAAAATATATATTGTACTAGCTGAAATACCAGGCGTTGCCCGTGATTGCTGGGGCGGGGGGCGTGGAGGAGTGGGGAAGGGCAGGGAGGGGGGAGGGGGGAAAGGGCGGGGAGGGGGGAAGGACAGGGAGGGGGGAGGGGGCAAAGGGCAGGGAGGGGGGCGAGGGGGCGAAGGGCAGGGAGGGGGGCGAGGGGGCGAAGGGCAGGGAGGGGGCAAGGGGGCGAAGGGCAGGGAGGGGGGCGAGGGGGCGAAGGGCAGGGAGGGGGGCGAAGGGCAGGGAGGGGGGAGAGGGGGCAAAGGGCAGGGAGGGGAGAGAGGGGGCGAAGGGCAGGGAAGGGGGAGAGGGGGTGAAGGGGGGAGAGGGGTGAAGGGCAGGGAGGGGGGAGAGGGGGCAAAGGGCAGGGAGGGGGGAGAGGGGGCAAAGGGCAGGGACGGGGAGAGGCAGGGAGGGGGGAGAGGCAGGGAGGGGCAGAGAGGGGGCGAAGGGCAGGGAGGGGGCAAAAAGGCGAAAGGCAGGGAAGGGGCAAAGGGCAGGTGAGGGGGCGAAGGGCAGGGAGGGGGCGAAGAGCAGGGAGTGGGCGAAGGGAAGGGAGGGGGCGAAGAGCCGGGAGGGGGAGAAGGGCAGGGAGGGGGCGAAGGGCAGGGAGGGGCGAAGGGCCAAAGAGCAGGGAGGTGGCGAAGGGCAGGGAAGGGGCGAAGGGCCGAAGGGCAGGGAGGGGGTGAAGGGCAGGGAGGGGGCGAAGGGCAGGGAAGGGGCAAAGGGCAGGGAAAGGGCGAAGGGCCGAAGGGCAGGGAGGGGGCGAAGGGCAGGGAGGGGGCGAAGGGGCGAAGGGCAGGGAGGGGGCGAAGGTCAGGGCGAAGGGGCAAAGGGCAGGGAGAGGGCAAAGGGCAGGGAGGGGGCGAAGGGCAGGGAGGGGGCAAAGGGCAGAGAGGGGGCAAAGGGCAGGGAGGGGATGAAGGGCAGGGAGGGGGCAAAGGGCAGGGAGGGGGCGAAGGGCAGGAAAGGGGCAAAGGGCCGAAGGGCAGGGAGGGGGCTAAGGGCAGGGAGGGGGCAAAGGGCAGGGAGGGGGCGAAGGGCAGGGAGGGGGCGAAGGGCAGGGAGGGTGGGGGTGGGGGTGATGGGCAGGGCCAGAGGGGGTGAAGGGCAGGGCCGGGGGGGGTGAAGAGCAGGGCCGGGGGGGGGTGAAGGGCAGGGCCGGGGGGGGTGAAGGACAGGGCCGGGGGGGGGCTGAAGGGCAGGGCCAGGGGGGGGGTGAAGGGCAGGGCCAGGGGGGGTGAATAGCAGGGCCGCGGGGGGTGAAGGGCAGGGCCGGGGGGGGAGGTTGAAGGGCAGGGCCGGGATGTTGCGTGAAAGATCCCTTCTCCTGCGTTTACTTACCTCGCCCCGGGCCGCCCTCCTCCTCCTCGGGTTCCTCAGTGGTCTCCGTTCCCCCCGGTGAGGCAGAGCTGAGACGCTCAGATGAGGAGGTGGTGTGGGCAGCCGGCCCGTACAGCTCCCGACTGAGAGAGCCGGAGGAGCGCTCTCGGGATGGTGAGCTGGGGGCGCGGCCTCTAGGCCTGAAGGTGAGAGCGGAGAGAGCGTGCTCTTGGGAGGGTGGGGGGGAATGGGAGCAGTCTGTGGGAGGAAGCACCGGGGGAGAGGGTGAGTACCGGGGGACAGGGTGAGCGCCGGGGGAGAGGGTGAGCACCGGGGGAGAGGGTGAGCGCCGGGAGAGAGGGTGATATTTGTGAGGTCCCGCGGAGTGGTGATAGGGGGTGGTTCCGTTGTTGCGGGCCAGCACCGGGAAGGGCGGAGGGGTGAGAGGGTGGATGGGCGAAGGTGGGTGGGCAAGGGCGGACAGTCGCTGAAGAGGGCCAGAGGGGGTTTGTGTGTCTGTGTGTCTGTGTGTGACCAGCCAATGAGAGGTGTGCAGGGACGGGCGGGCCAAGGGAGCCATCTCATTGGCCTGAGGCGGAGTGACGAGCCAAAGGTCCAATGTGATTGCCCCTAGACACAGGGAGACACACTACAGACAGGCAGACATACATACAACGGTTTGAGAAATATATATATAGATAGATAAGACGGGCACACTTTATCTGTCTCATGGAGCATGCTATCATAACCTGCGACAACAATGGTTTCCATGATTTGTCTTTAGCGGAGATCTCATTTAAGGCCTGTGCCAGCCAGGCGATTATTTAATGCGATTATCTTGCTCCAGAAATCTGCTTCAGAACACCTGTATGATCCCCGGCTGTTCTGACTTCTCGTCTAAACAAGATAACAGCGAGAGCACATGCAAAAAATAAATATGCAGAGCAGTGTATTAGATGTCTGCTAATGGTACATCATAGAAGAAGTAAATAAATAACTGAATCACTCACATGGGCTTATGTGAGTGCCTCATATCATATAATGGATGATAGGCCTGAGGAAGGATTGTTATCCGAAACGCGTCGTTCAGATCGCAAGAAGTTTTTATCCAGTCCAGTCATTTGCCAGAAGACCCCTGCTTCAGACCTCCGGACGCGGAAGGAATATAAACTCTAAGCAGGAGCCTGACAGCACTATAGATGCAGGCCTATTTCGTTTTTAGTGTAAGTTTTACCCTTTATCATCTCTTAATCACCTGTTTGTGAATAAAGTTGTTACCCCTGACACCATCCCTTCTCCGTCTTCCACTTTATGACTGAGAGAAGCTGAGTGCGAAGTAACCCATCTTGGGCCTATCATCCATTATATGATATGAGGGCACTCACATAAGCCCATGTGAGTGATTCAGTTATTAATTTACTTATTATACTATTTATAAGTCACCCCCCATCACTAAGTTTTGTGACCAACCCCCATTGTTTTCACCCCTCTGTCTGAGGTACCACTGGACAAGATACGCAGCAGGAGTACCAGAGACTATCTGCATATCCTATCTATAAGGGCACTCACATATGCCCGTGTGAGTGAAAAATATATTTATATATACCCATACCCCTAATCAGTTACCCATTACCTGGTTATCTGGGACCAACCCCTGCTGCTCTTACCCTTTCTTTGAGTTATCATTGGAGGAGACGCACAGCAGGGATACCATAGAAGATCTATACACATTGTCTACATATAAGGGCATTCATATACAGGCAGTCCTCGGTTATCCGACACAATGCGTTACTCAAAATGGCGTTGTAAAGTGAAACGTTGTAAAGCGAAACACGCTTTCCCATAGGAACACTGTTTAAATGGAAGGTTCCGTTCCCGAAGGCATTTTTAACACTAAAATACACCAAATATTTTATGCAGGCAATAAGATACGCAGCACACACATCAATTATATAGTGTATATACTGTATTATATATATAATCTAACATAATAAATAATATATTATATAGTATAATATTATATATATACGCTCTTACGACGCTTTGCAACGTTGTTTATGTGAATGTGTATATATATATTATATACACATACACAACGTTGCAAAGCGTCGTAAGAGCGTTGGATAAGCCGTTTTGGCGTTGTAAAAATGAATATAGGTATGCATTGCATAGCGTTGGATAAGCCATTTGTTGTAAAGCGAAGCGTTGTAAAACGAGGACTGCCTGTATGCCTACACACCCTGGGAGGAAGACCTGACGATCAGGAGCTGTGAGTACAGTGGTGACCACATCAGAGATAACCAAACTCTGCAACAGATGTGACTGTCACTCACATTTGGTCGTGTGAGTGTTTGTTTATATGATCATTACTATTACTCCATCCCATTATCCTCACTTCTTCTAGAATGTACCATTAGCAGTGCGCTCGCTGTTATCTTGTTTGCATCTACTATCCGAGGATCCAGGGAGGGTCCTCCTTCAGCTTAGCAGCAACGACAGTTTTGGCCAGTATATTTTCCCACACTTCCGGCCTCTCACTATCGTTCACCTAAGCACTGTATGACTGTGATTTTCACCTTATTGTGCTATTCATTATTATATTTAGGTAGCGCCCCAGTGTCTCCATCTTTCTGACTTCTCATCTGTCTGCTGTTAGAGGATTCCTTCCCTAATTGTAAGCGACATTCTTAAGGTTATCCTTGCTACAGCACTGAGAGACAATCATGATCCCTAACTATCATTAAACCAAGGGATGCTGACACGTTATCCTTTACAGCGTGCATAGAATAAATAGTATTCAAATCCCATTAAATGTGCCATCTCAGAGTCCACACACTATGCAATGGGATATTAATCCTGTCATAACGTTACAACATTTTCCACTACATATATCCATAGAATCACAATGTGTTTATTCATTAAGATGTCGTGCTAAGACTCATATCCAGGATTCAGTGCACATATCATGCAGAGAGTAATTATATCGGACAAACCAATGACTACCAAATTAACACATTAAAAGGCAATTTGGTATTGATAGAATTAACTATAATCATCGCTTATTCCGAGACTGTGTCGTATAACCAAAGAAAAACAAGCAGGAGGCAATATGGTTATGTCTGATTAATCATTTGCAGTTATATTTTGGGGGAGAAAATAAACACACCGCATATATTGCAGTAACTGCAGTATTGGTAATTGGCTGCTAAGTAGTTAGTTGCATGAATGTAAGAAAGGCAGAATAACACAGTATGTGCAGGGTGAGCGCTGTATATGGAGGTGCAGGGTGAGCGCTGTATATGGAGGTGCAGGGTGAGCGCTGTATATGGAGGTGCAGGGTGAGCGCTGTATATGGAGGTGCAGGGTGAGCGCTATATATGGACATGAAGGGTGAGCGCTATATATGGACGTGCAGAGTGAGCGCTGTATATGGAGGTGCAGGGTGAGTGCTGTATATGGAGGTGCAGGGTGAGCGCTGAATATGGACGTGCAGGGTGAGCGCTGTATATGGAGGTGCCAGGTGAGCGCTGTTTGGTGGTGCAGGGTGAGCGCTGTATATGGTGATGCAGGATGAGCGCTGTATATGGTGGTGCAGGGTGAGCGCTGTATATGGTGGTGCAGGGTGAGCGCTGTATATGAACGTGCAGGGTGAGCGCTGTACATGGTGGACGTGCAGGGTGAGCGCTGTATATGGTGGACATGCAGGGTGAGCGCTGTATATGGTGGACGTGCAGGGTGAGCGCTGTATATGGTGGACATGCAGGGTGAGCGCTGTATATGGTGGACGTGCAGGATGAGCGTGTATATGGTGGATGTGCAGGGTGAGCACTGTATATGGTTGACATGCAGGGTGAGCACTGTATATGGTGGATGTGCAGGGTGAGCAGTGTATATGGTGGACGTGCAGGGTGAGCGCTGTATATGGTGGATGTGCAGGGTGAGCACTGTATATGGTGGACATGCAGGATGAGCGCTGTATATGGTGGATGTGCAGGGTGAGCACTGTATATGGTGGACATGCAGGGTGAGCACTGTATATGGTGGACGTGCAGGGTGAGCGCTGTATATGGTGGACGTGCAGGGTGAGCGCTGTATATGGTGGACATGCATGTCTCTACTTGTCAGGCTTCTCGCCTGTTTTCTTAAGGGGAAACTTTCTTATCTTTTTCTATTGACTTTAATATCTTCTCTCTTCTGGACAGGAAATGTCCCACTCTTAGGCTGAGCTTATAGTGCAGGCCACATTGATGGCGACGCGACCGGTGATGTCACCCGTCGCCGTCGCAGAAGTTGTAATTGAGTTTTTGCGATGTCGTTGGCTGCAAGGGGCAATTTTAATTTCATCTCTGGGGACCCCTGTCTGGAGATATTTACCTCTGTAAGGGCGGCTGGTATCTCTGTGAAGTTTAAATGTCCAGGTCATGTTGGCCAATAGGATGCCACTACAAATGATGTCATGGCTTCCTATTGGCTCGCGGGACATTTAAACGTCCCCAATTATGTTACTCACACAGTTCCCTATCTGCATAGATACCGGCACCACTACAGAGGTAAGTATCTCTGAACCCCCCCCCCCCATTAAAACACAATGCAGCTTGTTCTGCTGCCTTAAACCGTGTGCATAAATTCACCACCTTACTTTTTCCAACAGGATTATTAAGATTTAGAAAATATTGTGCTTTATGTTACTTCTGACTTTCCCAGTTCACAGAGAATCACTGTTAACATGCAGTGTTCGACAAACCTATACATTTGCACGCCCCGGGCGAGTGGATTTAACATCGTGGCGAGCTCCTATTGGCCCAAGCAGCACACGTGCGGTACTAGGTGGCAAGTAGATTTTTTTGTTCGGCGAGTAGATTTTTTGGTGATTTGTCGACCACTGTTAACATGAATCCGTTTTCATGTGCCGATGTTGACAATTTATACAGAAGAAGCAGAAGAGTGAGGAGCAAAGGCCAATCACCTGAACCACACAATCCCGTGACCGTACCAGCGTATTTTAAGTTAGCAGCATACAGCTGTTATCTGCAAATAAGGAGGTGCACTAGCAAGCAAACCAGAGGAGTTCTTTTTGTACAAAGAAAGCTTTTAGTTAAAACAACATGGATGTAACATGCTGTGTTTTCCCACCCGGCCGTCTCCAAGGTGTACACCATATTTCATTGTGTTCCTTGTAAGTCTCCTGGAGCAGCTGGGAGACCCAGTGAGAAATATCTGTGTGTGTCTCAATCTATATCACTAAAATATAAGATATATCTTAAAATATCCTGTACCAAGTGCCTGGGCCTCTCTCCATGGTGCTGTCTGTTAGTCGCTGTCTGTAATTACAACTGAATGCTATTTATTCAAATTAAATGCGTTGTTTGTGCTGTTTGTCATTACATTTGTATTGGCCTTTGAAGACGGAGAGGGTTATTCATTAAATGATGATAGTGACGATCAGGACACGACCACACAGAAACGCCCATTGAAGTCAATGTGTGTTTCTGTGCAATAGTGCCCCGATCAGCATCATCGTAGTTTAGTGAGAGCGAGTATAATATGACAGAGGGTGATATATCCCGCTGGTACATCCAGATATCTGACAGGGATGAAATATCACATACCCAGAAGTCCTGAAATAGTCGGTCACGCTCATTACCGAGCACAGAATGATATTTTACAGGCCTGTTTCCCATATGCTCCCGTCAGAAAGCAATGCTGTTTGTATGAAAATGTTTAATGTAAGAATCTTGTTTTGTTATAAATACAGTGACACAGATTTTTGGCATCCGTTTTCCCCCCTGTATTTCACTGGACCCTCCCTTATAATATTCCTGCTTCTCCATCATTCCTACCCCAGTTATCGACTCTTTTTTCCCAGCATGCAAAGAATGACAACTCCACCGCACAGATACCCTCAGGCTACCCACAGAGGGGAAGAAATAGCACAAGGTCAGCTCTAGAAAACAAGAACGAAAACACGAATGCCCTTTATCCTGCTATAATATTCTTCTCTGCAAGTTTCTTTAACCAGTTACACTATATTTATTTTATTGTTTTGCTAGTTATTGCTTCGTTTTGCCTGGTCTAATCTTTCTGTTATACATAATTGCACTGTTATAATTGCTGTTTTCACCTATTTATTATTTATTTAATGAATTCTTAATCAATTGAAAGCTAGTAATCAATATAAAATTATAGATTGCTCTGACAAACGGTGCTGTAGCAAAGTGAATGTGCGTTTTCCTGTTAGCAGTACCTAGCTGTCTTATCAATGCGGTAGCTTTTAATCTGTGCACAATCAGTTTGCTACAATGCAGTTATGGAAATGGCCCTGGTACAGACAACAGCCCCAGATGTATCAAAGGAAACAATCCAATTTCTTCCAGAAAAATTGAGTTAAGCTTTAAACGGGATAAAGAAGATCTTTATCCTGTCACCAATCTGGTGTAATTCCCAGTTGTTCAACCAGCAAACGTTGATAAATAATCTCTGTCTCCCAGGGGGACGTGCAGCTGTGTATAAGGGGTGTAATGGACCATTTTGCCTAAACGTGATGCTTAGTGAGGTGTATTAGACATACATCTTAAGACATTCATGTATTAAGGCCATTGTTGTTGCCATCCTTTTCGCTCCGTGTGCACCAGATGGCACCTGAGTTGGAGTAAACTTTTCTGACTAATGACCCATGTGAAGACATTTGTTTATTAAGATTCCTACCGTGTGTCTAGATGCATTTTTCACGACCTTTATACATAGCTTCACATGAAGACGTCTTAAAATCTCATAGAAACCCTTCTACGGTAGGATGCCTCCTCTCATCCGACTATTTTAATACACTGCACTGTGTGCTCATTTGCATGTCATTACCCAGAATCCTTGGCTCTAGTGGAAGCATTGTACACTAGGAGATAATGGTGAAAAGCTGGACCTGTCTGACACGTGAATTCGCTCACAAGTGATATTTTTATTTGCTGTATTTTATAACAAGAAGAGAGGGGGAAATGAAGGTCCATATCCCTTGCAGCAGTGGAAACACTGTATGCTGGGTGATAATGGTGAAAGGCGGGGTTGCAGACCTGTCTAAGACTTGAATGAGCACACAGTATTATTTTCATTTGCTATATGCTTTACTGTGGAGGTTTTTTTGTCACTTTTTTTTACCCACCATAACTAATGTGCGGTGAAACCTATCCCTGCTTTAAATTGCAGAGCCAGTATAACCAGCCTCACACTGATGAGACCCAAAAGGTTGAAAAGCTGTGCAATGCAGCAAGCATAAGCGTACAGGGGTCCATGTCAAAATGGATTTGAAGCAAAAGGTGGCACTGTGTGCTCATTTTCATGTCATTTCCCAGAATCCCTTGCTGCAGTGGAAGCACTGTATACTGGGTGATAATGGTGAAAGGCAGGGTTGCGGACATGCAAATGAGCACACTAATATTTCCATTTGAGATATATATATATATAAATATATGTATAGCTCAACCCCATTATAACGCGATCCGTTACAACACGACTCCACTTATAACGCGATGCAAGCGTGCCTCCCAATTTCCGTATTTATGAAAAATTTACAACATGATTACTTGTGTCTTAAATACTTTATTGTACAATGCATACAATTGTGCATTATTTCTAACGCGATCTGCTTATAACACGATGTGATACTTTGGACCCCAAGACCAGTGTTATAAGGGGGTTGCGCTGTATATTGTCATTCAAATAAGAAATACTAACTGGATACAACTGATCATATATAGTATGAGAATGGTTGCTATACAATAGTAAAATGTTGACTGTTAAAAAATGTTTTGCTTCTCTGTAGCGCTATTACCTTGATTTCTATGTATTCCCACATCTTAGTTGAATTTATTAAACTCTATATGCGTGCAATAATATAATATTTGCATTCATAGCGGTAGAACTTTAGGGCTTATGGAACTTCATGTCTAAGTTTTCTCTGCAGACAAAAAACAACTGTTGTGCTCCCTCCTGTCCTAAATAAGCCTAATTAAACCAAAATAAAATTTCAGACAATGCCCCCGCTGCCAGCTTACAGCTGAAGCCGTTAACAAGTTTGTGTATTGACCTATAATGGCTTAATAAATATCGAACCACTATGCAACAGAGAATAAGGCATTAGCTTTTCTAGGCAATGAAAAATGAGATGGGGTTTTTTTTGGGAGAAAGCTGCCATTCTGTGTTTTAGTAACACACTAAGAAAGTAAACAGCACAATTGCGGTTATTGCTTAATCAATATATATCTTGCACCTAATAGGGATTACTAGTAGAAATAGGTTTCATCTCCCTAGTACTCTTAGTAAATGGTTGACACAAAATCCACTGATATCAGCACTGACAGAGGAACATTTTAATATAGCCCACATAATTCTGGGTAAAGTACCCAAAACTAAGTCTATCTGTATCAACACAAAGAAACATGTGATGCAATGTATTCTACCAGTGTGAGATTAGTTAATAACGTTCCTTCCATCTGGGGAAGATTGCACAGTATAAGCAAAGAGTGAATACTGCAGCAGCACTTAGAACTTCATACATCCCACTATAATTCTAATGGGTAGCCCGCTGGCTGATACTTTACACCTCATACATCGACCGTGGTCCCTGCAGACGCACTTACCAGAACGCCCTCCTACTGTCTCTGTACGTTCCTCCTACTTACCACTTAGATCGTAAGCTCTTTGGGGCAGGGACTCCTTTTCCTAATGTTATTTTTATGTCTGAAACACTTATTCCCATATTATGTCCTATGTATTTATGCACATACATGGAGCTATATAAGTAAAGCTATACATACATACATACATACGTCATGTAACGTTTCCCTAACACCTCTTAGGCTGAGGCCCCTGTGTCGGCGCTGCACGCGTGTCTGCCAGGCGGCGCGTGCAGCTGTGATCCCTGGTCTGCGGTGAGCTGCAGGGGGAAAGACAGGGGGGGGTTGTGGCGGGAGGCGCGGCCCTGATGTCACCCGGCAAGTTTGCCCTCATTGGATGAACCGCCGGGGGGTGTGGCCACCGCTCCGTCGCAAGTCCTGAACACAGTTTTCCTGTCTTCAGACAAATCTGCTCGCGCAATGCGCGGCCGAGGCAGGTAGTGGGCCCGGCCCCATTGAGGGGCGGTTCTTGACCCTGCAGCGCCCACCATAGTGTGCGGTGCAGCAGGCGCCGGGGACCCGGCCTAATTGTTAGTCACTGAATTAGAAACTGGTGATCAAGGAACAAAGGTTGGAATAACTACAGTACCTTGTTAAATGAACATGAAAATACCCCGAATGATTTCGACACAGTGACGCATAAAGAGCAGGAAACCCTGCCCAGAGTACCGTTACACATTAGAGTGTGGGTTTATGTATGTAGTTATCTTCTAGGAGGCTATACACAGCATTGCGCCACAGATCCACTGAAGTTGGATTGAAGTAAATGTGTTGCTAATCCTGCAATTTGCATGTCCCCAAATAATTCCAGCAATGTAAGGCTGCGCTTATAGTGCTGGCCACGGCGACATTGCGTCAAATCAAATGCATTGACGCCATCGTCGGCGCTTATAGTGCACGCGATGGCGACGGAGCGACAGTGCTACCAAAAATCTGGTAGTCACTGATATTTGATTTTTTCGGCAACGGTCTCCCATTTTGGCCAATCAGGAGCTTCTCCATCCCTCTGCCCTCCCCCTTTATGACGTCACTTGCCTTGTAGCCAGTAACGTAGCCAGTAACGTCGCCTAAATTTGAAATATAACTATTACAATGGACTGTTTATTGATGTATCGAGCCGCACTGTTTATTGATGCATCTCAGTGCAGACACATCTTTCCTTCTGCGCTGTTATTTGACACAGTTTATTTCAGCTGTACAATAATGGTCTGCATCGATATCAGGGGTGGGCAACTCCAGTCCTCAAGGGCTTCCAACAGGCCAGGTTTTAGTTATATCCCTGCTTCAGCACAGGTGGCCCAATCAGTCTTCTACTGAGCCGCTGATTGAGCCACAAGAGCTGAAGCAGGGATATCCTCAAAACCTGACCTGCTGGTGGCCCTTGAGGATTGGAGGATTCCCACCCCATAGCTATATTATTAGACCATAACAGACCACTGTATTAATTAGAACTCTCTGTTACTGCCGTTGATTCATTGTTCCTGCATCCCATGGATGATTCATACAGAAGAACTCTGCCACATTTTCTTGCTGCACCTGCTCAACAGGAATCATCTACATACAATGTATGCAGCATGGCAACACCTTATAATCCCAGGTTGTAAATCTATCTGGAAAAGGCTGTTTTTCATTGTCACCATCCATTTTCTATATACCCCTGGGAATTCAGCCACACAGTAATATAGCTTTTATTGTTCATGAGAGAGGGCTGGAGCATGCTGGGACGGAAGCAAAGGGATCAGTTTCCTGTGCTGGGATTTCTTTGTCAGTTATATGATGCCCGAGTGTATTACACATTTGGCTGCAAAGTTAAACAATCTGACAGACATTTAACCGTGTGTGTATGTTCTTGTTTTGAAATCTTTCTGGGTGTTTTTTTTTTTTTTACATCTCTGCCTGTGGCTGGAATCACATAATCACTGATCGGGTTCCTTGTTAATTAAAGTGGTTCAAATGCAACTTAACTCTTCTGCTGCCCACTTGCGTTTCTGCTATGCAAGCTTATCCCTGAGTAAATACAGGTAAGTTATAGTATACAGGGATATACCATAATAGGTAAACATGGGAAGGATGTCGATCCAGGGTGAAATCTGATTGCTATTCTTTGGAGACAGGAAGAATTTAATTTTCGCCATATGAGAACTCATTAGATGAAATTTCACTGGGGTTTATTTCCCCTTCCTCTTGATCAATATACTGTAAGTACAAATATAGGATAAGTATCTGTCATCTACAATTAGCATAGGTTGAACTTAATGGACGTATGTCTTTTTTCAACTTCATCTACTATGTAATTATGTAACTATGTGTAACGGTATTTCTGGCCCGGCCTGACCCACCCAATCTCACATTGGCCCCTGTGGTCTAACCGGACCCCATTACAGTGTGAATATGCCTGATGGTGCACCTGCTGGCTACAGGACTCCTGAGTCTCCCGCATGATGGTGTGTGGGGAGGACCCGTCAGACAGGCAGCTGAGGTAGTGTGCTGAGTCTCACCTAGTTCCAGTGCAGCGCCTCCACCTCACCAGGGTCCCTGCGTCCGCAAGGGGATGATCCTGGCGAGGAACTCCTCCGTGGTGCTCCTCTCTGTACACTCATTCCAGATAGATACACGAGAGGGTTTCTGGCCGAACTCATCTTTATTGACACGGCAGGGCAACTGCCCTCCACAAGGAGTATCTTCAGCCGCTCATCTCGCCAGTGCTCCCTTTTGATAGGTATATCACCTAGATCAGGGATTCACTATTCCCGCAGGAATCACTGTCCTGTGCCAGGTCCCTGGACACAGCCTCCCATGGAGTTACTATAACATAACTGACACTCTGATATAACTTGAACTCCTTCCTCAGCTCTGACAAGAGCTGGAACTCCTTCCTCAGCAGAACAACTACTAACTTTAGAACACAGTGCTGTGCCTTATGTAAGCTTCTGAGGCTGACACATCTCTGACATCACTAACCATGGAGTCAGAGCATGTGACCAGTCCCAGCCATACACAGAGCACCCCACCAGGGTGTGAGGGAAAACCTCCATGATTACTGCTGGCATGCCCACACTTACCAGGCCTTACTGCCAGCAGGAGAGATGACTGTAGGCATTTTACATGACCGCTACATTCTCCCCCTGGTGAATCCCATCGTCCTCGCTGGGACCTAAATTTGTATACCTCTTTCCAGGAAGCACTGTAACGGAAAACATAATTAACATCACACAAATTTCCTCATAATACAGTACACATGAATACAGTCATCCGCCAGGCCCGCCCCGACCAGCAGCCACAGACCCGCAGGATGCGTCAGTACCCCCTAAAAATAGTGATCTGGGTCAGGTTTCCTCACCTCCCTGTTACCCATATCCAGGACCGTGACATAGTAATGCCTAGGTGACCCTCTCTCTGGCACATAGGTCACTCTATGTTTGTGAACATTTCTCCCTATGCTCCACACTCGCATCAGGGTGTCTATCCTTTCTTCTGCCTTCTTACCTACAATGTCACTCCCCCTATTGACTAAATACAGCTCTATAGTTTCTCGGAGCCACGTTTCCCTATTGTCCTCAATTTCATCCATCAGGGGCTCCGGAACATAGGGATACTCCAACCCATGGGATTTTTTATATTTGACTATTATAGCCCTCTCCGCCCTACTGACCCTGGTCAGATCAGCATTACCTGCCCTCCCAGGTAACACCCATGATAGGGGCTCATCAGGATCGACTGGATCTGACAGTGTGTCGGGACCCATGGGCGCTATGTCTCTACGCTCCAGCTGGAACCACCTCTCCTGTAATTCCCTGTCCCTCTGCTCGGGTGTAAACTCTCCCTCTCTCCACCAGAAATCTACCACGTCCTCCCGCCGGATGAGGAACCGAGTACGGTCCATCCATGCGGAGTACCCCTCAAATAGTGGAGCCCACCACCGGGTCTCCTTAAAGGGATTAGGCCCTGGTTCCCGGTCGTCATCAAATGAAAATACCCCTGACGACCTTGTGGATCGCGGTCTGGACCACCTTGAGGACCCCGGAGCCTTTACTGCCGGTTGGGGTACGGTATTCGCCACCCTCAATTCCCCTCCTCCCCGTGAATCACCTTCCGTAGCTCCACTGAGCTGCCTCTCCCCAGTCCGTTTTTCCTCCCCCCCCAAAGGTATGTCCACAAGTTCCAAGCTGGGCGGTGAACCCGGTGACCGTGTGATAGGGGTAGGGGCATTAGCTAGGGCATGGGGTTGGGTATAGGGGCATGGGACGGGACCCCACGGGGTTACGACCCGCTCCTGGCTGTCCGTAGACTGGTCCAAGGATGATGTCTCACCCTCCTCAGTCCTGAGATCGTCTCTCCATTTTCTGGGCAATACGAGCGGTCGGGGACCTTCCCCCAATCGCCGAAGCGTCGCGGCTTCCCCTTCCTGGGTTCCGCCGTCGCCACCGGAAGTGACGTCCTCCCCGGAACCGGAAGCGTCGCCATCTCGCGTTGGACCCCCATGCGGGATCTCTTCTTCCACGACGACATCCGGTTGCTCCGCCGTCGCCACCGGAAGTGATGCCGTTCCTCCACGTGCGCGTTGGGCCTGGCGCGGCCCTTCCAGCGCTTCGCCGTCTGTTGTGACCAGGTAAGAGATAGGGCTTTTTGGCTTACCCGTCCGCAGAGGTGTAGGCGTCTCTCTCCCATCTCCGCCAGGTCCTGGGATGGCGGGACTCCGTCGGTCGGATCGCCGATCTGCGGGGGACGTCCGGTCACTCACCCCACGGGGCGTCGTTCTTCCCGTCTGTCTTTTCCGCTCCGTTTTTGCTACCGCCAGCTCACGAAGGTCCTCATCAGAGTAGTCCCCTCGCCCCGACCTAGGGGTCGCGGGGCGGGGTGAAAGTCTCTTTGCCCCTGTCGCGGGGTTTAATCCAGCCGCCTCAATGGCTAGTGACCCAGCCGACTTGACCGGCTCCAGTCCCCTGTCTCCGGGACTCGCGCGGTTAATCCACAGCGCGCCCGGGGACTCGGCGGCGCGCCTTGTCACGTCCACCGGGGGGTCAGCAGGCTGTATAGGAATGAATGTGGGCATAGGCCACAGGTACAAAGTCCCGCAATGAGGGCAACGTGCCATCGTATTCACAGTACCTCCGGGCAGCCCGCATTGTAGGCAGAGCCCGACCACCGTCTCAGTATTGGCCACCCTCACCACCCGCACCCCGCCGGGCACTGAGTAGGGCTGGGTGGAGACCATAGTGCCCACAGTGGAGGAGCAGGCCATTCTTTGTACAGGAGTCACTTCCTGCACAGGTCTCTCCTTCTCGGTGGTTCCTCGCAACTGACTGGTGGAAGTTGCTGGATCCGCCACTCCCTGCTTCGGCTCCTCCCTCCTCTGACAGAGTTGGAACCCGCCCCCAGGGGTTGCAATAATGGGCGGGTCCCACAGGGGAATATCATGCCCCTTAATTAAGGCCGCACCTCTCTCAGTCCTGGTGGGCGTGGTCTGCGTTTTCGCGCCAATTTCCTCCCCAGAGCTGGAGTCCTCTCCCGCGGCTAGTTCTGTGCAAGTCCTGCAGCAGCCATTTTTTCTGCGCCTGGCCCATGCGGTTTCCCTAGCAAGCGGGAACCGCCATTTTGATTGGGTTTGGCGCCCAAAAAGTCCATTCGTTCGCTCTCCTCACGGGGTTCTCCCCCAATTATTGCAATGTCCTCACACTCTTCAAAGGTGGCCCCTCGCTGTCCCAAGCAGGATAAAAATGGGGCAGCCACGGCCTTTGCTCCGCTCCAGAGCAAACTCGTTAAGGACAATTCAGCGACAGTCTGCTCTTCAGTGGGTTGCACGCCACGGGTGCCCTCCCCATCAGCCTCTGTCCGCCATTTTACGTTCTCCGCGCCACGCGGATCCTCCACTCTCTCATAACAGTTGTCGTACATGAGGCTCCACTCTGCGGGGCAGCCACCACACCGGTACAATAAAGATTAGCTCAGATGCACCACCACATGTGTACCTTATCTAGGTGTGACCCAGTGTTGCACTACCTCAGGCTAGGCTCACTCTCTCAGTGTCTGCTGTGACTCCTTCCTCCCAGTCTGTGCTCCCTACGGTGAGTGTCTGGAATGGCTAGGTACTCTGGCTGGCTCTGCCATGCAGTACTTGGGGCGTCTACCTGTCTTGGTCAGCCTAGCGCAGACCCTCTCCAGGACTCCTGACCAAGTTAACAGGCTGTCCCTTCTGGCATCCTACCAACTAGCACTGCCTCAAGGTGACTCGGTCAGCTATAGCCCGCTCCAGACCCCTCACTCCCTTCAGGCCCCTAGGTTGTCCCTGCGAACTGACAATATCCCGTCAGCCCCCTGACTACCCCTAGGTCCGTCCCTACTCAGCACAAAGTGGCAGCAGACACTCTCAATGTTTCCAAGTGACCTAGCTAAAAGCCTGTCCTGTTGACGGATCTGATCTCAGCAGCGCCTCCAAATGTAACGGTATTTCTGGCCCGGCCTGACCCACCCAATCTCACATTGGCCCCTGTGGTCTAACCGGACCCCATTACAGTGTGAATATGCCTGATGGTGCACCTGCTGGCTACAGGACTCCTGAGTCTCCCGCATGATGGTGTGTGGGGAGGACCCGTCAGACAGGCAGCTGAGGTAGTGTGCTGAGTCTCACCTAGTTCCAGTGCAGCGCCTCCACCTCACCAGGGTCCCTGCGTCCGCAAGGGGATGATCCTGGCGAGGAACTCCTCCGTGGTGCTCCTCTCTGTACACTCATTCCAGATAGATACACGAGAGGGTTTCTGGCCGAACTCATCTTTATTGACACGGCAGGGCAACTGCCCTCCACAAGGAGTATCTTCAGCCGCTCATCTCGCCAGTGCTCCCTTTTGATAGGTATATCACCTAGATCAGGGATTCACTATTCCCGCAGGAATCACTGTCCTGTGCCAGGTCCCTGGACACAGCCTCCCATGGAGTTACTATAACATAACTGACACTCTGATATAACTTGAACTCCTTCCTCAGCTCTGACAAGAGCTGGAACTCCTTCCTCAGCAGAACAACTACTAACTTTAGAACACAGTGCTGTGCCTTATGTAAGCTTCTGAGGCTGACACATCTCTGACATCACTAACCATGGAGTCAGAGCATGTGACCAGTCCCAGCCATACACAGAGCACCCCACCAGGGTGTGAGGGAAAACCTCCATGATTACTGCTGGCATGCCCACACTTACCAGGCCTTACTGCCAGCAGGAGAGATGACTGTAGGCATTTTACATGACCGCTACATATGTAACTAGGTTACCAATCGAGTACCATAATTAAGAGCATCAGTAATAATGTCATGTCATTTGTTACTTCGTGCTAGTAGGGAACACAATGCTGAACATGGCACGGTATCTTACAGGTACATGCCCTAAAGAGCTTACAATCTAATGACATGTACATTCATGATCTGATCCTCTTTTCTTCCTAATGGAATCTACACATTGGGGATTTACAATGTGTGTCACACACGTCTTCTGTTAACAAGCCAGTGACATCACAAACTGCAGCCAGTGACATCACAAACTGCAGCCAGTGACATCACAACATGCAGCCATTGTGTTAATTCCTTTCCATTATCGTGTGGCATATGGAGATCTATAAAGGGGCCTTCTGATTGGTTGTGCATTGGGGGATCTGCAAAAGACACACAGAAGAAAAGGGGGGAATGACGAGAGACAAAACGCAGAACAAAGAATAGACGAGAAAAGGGGAGTCAGAACATATAGGGGAGGGTGGTGGAGTTGGCAGATACCATGTCATGATATTTGCATATATGATCTTCAAAAAGCTATCCAACTACCTGAGCAGCCTGTTCACTCCTACACTAAGGCTAAGGCCCCGTTGCACGCGTCCGCACGGCTGTCTTGCTTGCCGGCGGCGCGTGCAACTCACTGCACCGCGATCTGCGGTCTGCAGGAAACTTTTTTCGGCGCAGGGGGGGCGTGACCAAACGGGTCGGGTGGGCGGGGCCATGACGAGGGGGGCGCGGCCATGACGTGTGTCCATGTGCTGGAGTGACATATCTCCAGTTTAATCGGGTGCTGTAAAGTCCCGTCCCGTCCACTGGCCCCCCCTCTCCCCTCTCCCCTCTCCCCTCTCAGTTTGCCCTGAAGCGGGGCCCCGTCCCCCAGGCCCTGCATGTAAATGAGTGTGAGGACAGTGTAAATACATGTGTCCCGCTCCCCTCCTCCTCCCTGCTCCCCGAAGCCTCCCCTCCTCCTCCTCTCCTCATTGCCAGGGGTTCCCCCGTGCATCTGCTTACACTGCAGAGAGTCAAAAAAGCCGGCAAAAAAAAAAAACCAGGCCGCCTCCCTACGAGCTCCTTCCCTGCTCACCTCCTCATTGGCTCATACGCGCACCACGTGACGCTCTTCCCCCCCTCTCTCATCCACCCCCCTCTTTCTCTCCCGCCATCCCTCTCTCTTTGCTCTGCTCCCAACCTCTGCTGCTGACCCCCAGCATATGCCGCCTAGTGGTTGCACCGGCTCTGCCCCCCAGCAGTCTGCTTACTCTATCCCATATTGTATTAAAGAAGCTGGAGCCTTACTCCCCTCCCCCTCGTCTGGAAAGATTTAACTGACTCCTTCAATGTCCCTGTAAACATCAGATAATTCAAAACTACAACACTGACCTACTCCGCTTCTTTATTTCATTATTAATAGTAAAGCAAATGGCTGTGTCTTTTTGTGTATTGTTATTTAGAAATAGTCGTGTTAGTCCAGTAATGATAGTGCAGAGTAACTGAGTACTTCAGTATTAAGGGATACCTTTTTATTTGGACTAACCATAGATACTGTATTATAAAACAAGTCTCTCTCTCTCTCTCTCTCTCTCTCTCTCTCTCTCTCTCTCTCTCTCTCTCTCTCTCTCTCTCTCTCTCTCTCTCTCTCTCTCTCTCTCTCTCTCTCTCTCTCTCTCTCTCTCTCTCTCTCTCTCTCCTCAGTTGCTCTGTATTGTTATTGTAATACATAAAAACAATATATTCCCGGTTTCTTCAGTAGTAAAGGGTTTTTTTAAAGAAGGAAAATCAGTAATGGGATTAGTTCTTTACCTAGAAATAATGAACCCTGAAAATGTCTTTGGTTTCCCTCCTGTCCCTGTGGAACTTTGACAAACCTCTAGATGAAATGTTTCTGATTTGGTCTCACTCAACCTATTCATTATAGTGAGTCTTTCCAACACACTTATCCCCCAGTGTTATATATTTTATGGCTTCTATGTTCTCGTTAGCAGTGTGCCTTGATGCCTCAGTATTTATGCTTTACATATTTCCAATATAAATATTTATGTGGAATATTAAGTGCAGTCAATATCAGTCTTCTCCAAACCCAATAAATGTATGATTTACAACAAAATGCTTGTCGTAATGACATAACAAAGTGCTCATTTTTCAGGCCAGGGATGGAAAGCGTAAAAGGCTTGACTAAAATGTCAGGGTAATTCACATATTTACATGAGCATTTTTTGTGCGCTTTTGAGGAGTTTGATAAATGTTTGTGTTTTTGTGACAAAATAAAATATTTAATAATACTTTGTCTATCAATTTGGAGAGAAACTCTAAATTATAAAGTAAATTATAAAGCTATAGGGTGTTTCAGTTCCCTTCGGAGCCATAAAGATACAAACGCAAACTTGTTCTAACTTTAATTTTGGTCAAATTATGTAGATGTTTGCAAGCTACGTTACTTTTTATTGGACAGCATGAAAAATCAGTATTATTATGGTTAGGGGTATTTGTACAGGTCAGTTATGCAAATAATCTGATTTAAACGCCTTGGAATGAAAGGAAACACATTTATATAAACATTATAAGCTTTCTATACTATGAATATTGTGTTGATCCAATGAAATTCTGCAAACAATCTACAATTTTGGCCAGAACCAATAGAGGTAAAATATTACAAAACTAAAAATGTGGAGATGGGGTAACCTTGGTGTCCAACATTAAAAATGCATGATTACCCTGAAGAGTAAATACGTAAAGTTGTCTATAGTTCAGAGCAGTACAACAATAGTCATCATTCATCTGAGATCTTTACCTCAAAGTAAATAAACCTTTATCAGTCATCCGTTGCCAACTGGCTGATAGGCAAGCATGGGAAGCTAGGTCTGATTGGTCAATGCTGTAACAGAGAAAGGATAAGCCACATATGAAAGCCAGTGTTTTCCACCCACCATGGTTCATGGAAACCAACCTGGTGTATCTGAGAAAAAAACCAATAGAGGATTTATTCTGCTTGTTTCAGACATTTTACCCAAAAGTCAAATCAGGATGCAGCATTTACAAGAGACATAAACTTGCTAATATATAATCATTAACTTGTACGGAAAAAAAGCCAGGATAGAAAATATTACAGAGCTAATGTTCCTGCCAACAGAGAAATATCAAGAAGTTGTTAAAAAAAAACACACCATAAAATTATCAGAAGAGATTGTCGCACTCTGGGGAAATTTAGCAAACATAAAGCCAATACCAAGCATTTTGCTTTATCGCTAGGAACACATTCAATTAGAATCAAATCTGAAAAAGTCAGGATTCTTGTCACAGAGCTGGCTGACTGCGTGTGAGTGACTAAAAAACCCATATCCACTGGCCCCCAGTGAACAATTAACTAAATAAACCCTCAACAGTAAGAAATGTTCAAAGAAATGTATTACAGAACTTCCCACATGGAAACTGTTCTGTGTCTGGCGAAGTCCTGCAAGTTCATTGTAACCTTTTACTGCTACATGATGGCAGCTGGAAGGCTCGTTGCATTAGATTCAATATACATGTAGGTGCGGGAAACTTGGTTTCACTAAGAATGATTTACACATGCAGGTGTTCGGGTTTGCAGATCATTACATACATAAAAAGTGTTAACTCTGGGTAAATAATACTAGGGGAGTGTTTTTCGACTGGGGTTCCCAGGGCGTCCCTAAAAGGTTCCCTGCAATTTTCAGATCATTTGAAAATTGTCCCAAATACAGAAGAATTTACAATGCATCTGATCTCAGACGCGCTATTAGAGAGGTTTGGGGTTCCTTACAATGCATCTGATCTCAGACGTGCTACTAGAGAGGGTTGGGGTTCCTTACAATGCATCTGATCTCAGACACGCTATTAGAGAGGGTTGGGGTTCCTTACAATACATCTGATCTCAAATGTGCTATTAGAGAGGGTTGGGGTTCCTTGCAGATTATTTGGGGATGAAGGATAGTGTTGGGGAGGGGTGTAGGGTTGTATGTATTTGGGGAGGAGTAGTGTATGTATTTAAGGATGAGGGGTGGTGTTGTATGTATTTTGTGGGGGAATTATTGTTTGCCGGGTATTATTGTGTGTATTGTCGGGGGGATTATGTGGGCATTGTGGGGGGTAAATAAAGTGTAGATTACAATTAGATTGTAAGCTCCTTGGAGCAGGGACTCCTTTTCCTAAATGTTACATTTATGTCTGAAGCACTTATTCCCATGACCCGTTATCTGTATTTGTTATTTATATGATTGTCACGTGTATTACTACTGTGAAGCGCTATTTACATTAATGGAGCTATATAAATAAAGACATACACACAATACATACATACATTCAATACAAAGTGGGGGGAATTGTATGGGTATTGAGGGGGATTGTGTGTGTGCGTGTGGCCAGGTGGGGAGGCGGGAATGAGTGAGGAGGGGGGGAGAATGAAGGAGCAGGATTGAGTGAGAGGGGGCAATTGAGTGATAGCGGAAGGGGGGAGCGTGAGAAGGGGTGTAAAACAGAGAGTGAGGAAGAAAGGGAAGGGTAAGGGGGAGAGTGAGTGAGCAAGAGAGGGGGGTAAGAGTGGGAGACTGGGGGTGGGAGAGAAATAGATGGGGGGGGGAGCTTCAGAGAAACTCTCATCCCGGGCCCCGGGAAATCTGTCGGTGACCCTGCTAGGGGTACAAATAAGCGATAACTCACTGAAATCCATGTTAATCAGCACTAGCAATGCACTTATGGGGGTGGGAGATATCACATAGGGTTATGTTATAGGATATCTTCGAAAATCCTAATATAATATATTGATATAATCTACAATCTTAATATTATGTATTTTAATCACCTATTCTAGGTTGGCTACCAGTCTTGCATACGAGATCATTTTTAGTAGTCTGACATTACCAGGCATCAGAGTTTAGGGAACTGCGTGTGAGTAAGTAGTTTCTCGTTAATTACTAATTTGCCTGTTCATCTGTATATGCCCCATTAAAAACATCGCTGACATATCGCCGAAGTAAAAAGACCCTTATTCCTTTACCACTGACAACGTGGCTTTGGTATTATAAAGATAATTGATGTTAAACACTGATAACACCATTTTTGAATGCATCAACTTTTATTGAATCTAGTCCTTTGAGCATAGAGACGCACTTCAGCATTCTTACCATCTCTGCAGGAAAGCTCGGGGTACTGTAATAATTGGTGGTCTGTCCATAAACAGGGCTCACTTCTGGTTATTATTGGAACTATATGGGAAGGAAGAGGTGTCCCTTGCTGTTATGGGAGGATCTGCTGACAATTGAATAGGTCGCCCTTTTTAGCTAGAATCTGGTTGCAAATGTGGCCAGAATTATCCACCATCAAAATGCACCTGGATTTCTGGTATATTGTGTCAGACAAAGTCAGTAAGATCAGTTACTGCTATGTGTGCACAGTATGGTTAATTCTGGGTTAATCTACTATGACATTGTGAATATTAGTTAACCCGTGACACTGGTGGCTTCTTGGTTCTTGCATTGTGTTAACAATTTATCCAGTACAGAACGGGTTAATAGCAGTTTTTTTTAACATTTTGGGTAATCAAACTCATTACTCAGTACTTACTGTATTCTTTTTCACCCATCTTGCTCAATTTATTCCTAGATCACCGTTCCCCCAATCTCTTGGATGATCACCGTCAAAAGACAACAAGACTGCAGCTACAGTAGGGTTACCATAAAGCCTTAATTAAAAAAAGAGGACACCAACAGCCGACCGCGCATGTACAAGCGAAGAGCGGCGACAGCGTATGCTGCTAACTATGGATGCTCAGTATTTTAAAACTCATTAAAATGGCATTAAGAGATGAATACATTTTAAAAAAAAGAATATAGTAAGTATTATCTAATACTGCAGAAAAAAAACACATATAGGATATTGCATGGATTGCTCCTGTAATGGGAGAAGCAGGAACTACTGTTTTAAAACAGCTCCTCTCACATGAAATG
Organism: Ascaphus truei; assembly: GCF_040206685.1. Taxonomy (NCBI): domain Eukaryota; kingdom Metazoa; phylum Chordata; class Amphibia; order Anura; family Ascaphidae; genus Ascaphus; species Ascaphus truei. The sequence goes on along the minus strand of NC_134491.1, from coordinate 45,000,797 downwards.
ACCCGTCATCTTGCAGTTTTATAAGTCAGGGTGCCTGCTACAACGATTTGAAAGCACAATATTTAGCCTCAGAGACAGGAATTATTCACAAGCTTTTGCAGACTGATTTTCATACGCTCACTCTTTTTTTGCCCTAGATCACTGGAGCAGTAAATAGAAAAAAAAGAGATTCTCTCTAAACAGCAGAGATCAGTGATGCAAGAAATAGGATGCAGCTCCCAAAAGGAATCTGTGCATTCGTAGCAATTTTAAGAAGCAAATGATAATCACCCAGCTAATTATATTTAATTATCTGTTGTATCAAAACAATAAATAACGGGCGAGCAGAAAACTATTTGCTGATCAGATGTAGAAATAGCTGGAGCGAAGCAAAAAGCAATAAGAAAGTAACACTATTGTTTAATGTTTATACAGTAATTCTGCCATTAACGCCTGTTGCTAAGTTAGGGTTATATAGAGGCCAGGCCGCCATCTTTAGAGATGGGCGAATGTTTTTTGCGAATTTGGATCCGGATCGGATCGGACGGTTCCTTTGATCTGCGGATTTGAGAAAATCAATGTCATAAAGGGCAATTCGCTGATTTTTTATTATTATTACCAATACACGCCACGCATTCCGCGACCCGTGGATGGATTTACAGAATCCGCCAACAAATTGCTGAATCCGCGGATTGGATTCTACAAATCCGACCGCGGGATGTATCCAAAGGCGGATTTTGATGAATCCTCATGGATTGAAAGCGCCCAAATCCGTTTGCGGATTTTACATCGCGAAACGTGTTTTGGGGGTAACATTAGTGAAAAAATCCGGGAAACAGATTTCGGAGGATTCAACCATCTCTAATCATCATCATCATCCATGTTTTAAGTAATAACACGCATCCACTTAAGGGGGCATCACAATACTTTATAGTCAGTTTGAGAACAACTAACATGAAATACAATTATTTTGTTACAGAAGTGTCAGGCAGGAAACGCCAGCGTTATAATAACACATGGTTGCTGTGACAGAGTGAAGTCAACTCCTATCAGTTACGCCTGGGAGACATATGTCTGAGTGCTTCATCCAGCACTCATAAGGGTTAACTCAGGTGGAACTTGGGTAGTCAGGAAGTAAGCTGACACCTGAGAGCCAGAAAGGTAGAAAAGGATCTTGTTACCAGCAGTAACTGACTCCCTCAGACAAGAGCACATGGATAGATGTGCTGCTAGCCAGAAGGATACAACACACTACTTACTGCAGCCAAAGTAAGATTTGTTTCATTTGTTTTCATGACTGCTTAAAAGACTCTGAAGGTTTGGTTATGGTTTAGCCAGCCAGCCTGCTAGATAGGTCTGCTGTGTTAGTCAGTTTTTCTCCCATCGTGGAGCAGGATTTATTTTGTTAAAGGGACAGTGTACCCGCATGTTATGTTACTGTGGAGAAATAAAGCCATTGAACATTTTTCATTATCCTGAAACTACACGTGTGGACTGTTCCCTGACCTCGGCTACAGGCCGTCCTGCCACAGTTGCATTAAATGAAAAGGTTATACTATACATTCAATTTACAAGTGTTTCACATACAGTATGTAACATTTACAGACCAGATTAAAATTGTGCTAGGAGAGGTAGGACAGGCCTGTAATGTGTTGTGTTAGGAGAGGTAGGACAGGCCTGCAATGTGCTGTGTTAGGAGAGGTAGGACAGGCCTGCAATATGCTGTGTTAGGAGAGGTAGGATAGGCCTGCAATGTGCTGTGTTAGGAGAGGTAGGACAGGCCTGCAATGGGCTGTGTTAGGAGAGGTAGGGTAGGCCTGCAATGTGCTATGTTAGGAGAGGTAGGATAGACCTGCAATGTGCTGTGTTAGAGATGTAGGACATGCCTGCAATGTGTTGTGTTAGAAGAGGTAGGACAGGCTGCAATGTGCTGTGTTAGGAGAGGTAGGACAGGCCTGCAATGTGCTGTGTTAGAGAGGTAGGACAGACCTGCAATGTGCTGTGTTAGAGAGGTAGGACAGGCCTGCAATGTGCTGTGTTAGGAGATTTAGGACAGGCCTGCAATGTGCTGTGTTAGGAGAGGCCTGCAATGTGCTGTGTTAGGAGAGGTAGGATAGGCCTACAATGTGCTGTGTTAGGAGAGGTAGGATAGGCATGCAATGTGCTGTGTTAGGAGAGGTAGGATAGGCCTGCAATGTGCTGTGTTAGGGGAGGTAGAATAGGCCTGCAATGTGCTGTGTTAGAAGAGGTAGGATAGGCATGCAATGTGCTGTGTTAGGAGAGGTAGGATAGGCCTGCAATGTGCTGTGTTAGAAGAGGTAGGATAGGCCTGCAATGTGCTGTGTTAGGAGAGGTAGGAGAGGCCTGCAATGTGCTGTGTTAGAGATGTAGGACAGGCCTGCAATGTGCTGTGTTAGGAGAGGTAGGAGAGTCCTGCAATGTGCTGTTAGGAGAGGTAAGATAGGCCTGCAATGTGCTGTGTTAGGAGAGGTAGGATAGGCCTGCAATTTGCTGTGTTAGGAGAGGTAGGATAGGCCTGCAATGTGCTGTGTTAGGAGAGGTAGGATAGGCCTGCAATGTGCTGTGTTAGGAGAGGTAGGATAGGCCTGCAATGTGCTGTGTTAGGAGAGGTAGGATAGGCCTGCAATGTGCTATGTTAGTTCCGGCGCAGGGGCGGGACCTGCACAGGATGCTGCAACAACAGGGGAGAGAGGCGCCTGCTGCAGCGGGGGAGGAAATCTGGGGCCCCGGCAACCGGACAAGGAGCGGTGTCGGGACAGCTGGGGCAAGAGGTCAGGTCCAACTGTCAGCGCCGGTCAGCCTTCGGGTCCGGGACAACTGCCCCGACTCTCCCCCCCTGTCGGCGTCACTGGTCAGACATGCAGGGAGGAGGGGCTGATTAACTCCAGGTGGTCTTTGAAGGGCCTCGTCCTCATGTTTTAAACCCCTTCCCCGCTGGCATGGTGGACAGGGGCGGTGAATACATATTGGGGAGCCTCTCTTAGGGAGACGCCTTTGAGGAAACTCAGGTGTTATGTCCCAGGGATTCTTTGGTAAAAATATCACAACCAAGTAACTCTAAACTGCGTTGGTGAAATCTGTTCTTGGTTTAAATGCTTGGGGTAAAATGTAGACGTACTTGGTGTAAAGTTGATCTAAAACCTGAACAGATATTGTAAAACTTATAGGAATAAGGTGCAGCCATTCCAATAAAGTCATTAAGAGATAATAGTGATCAGACTTTATTGAACGGATTCCGACTTTAGGTTTTACCGATAAACAACAGAAAAACACTGACAACTCATCATCTTGCACTTCTGGCTAAAACCACTAAAAACAAGAAGTGAATAATTATTTCCCATTGAATTCCACCTCTTGTAGCAGCCGCCCACAGGTATTCCTCATAGTAATCACTATATCAACGCAGAGCAGCTTCACATTTAACTACTTTAAAACATAGTGACTTAGTATTTAGTACAATTTGGGGGTTTAAAAATCTTTGGCGCAATTTCAGCTATTAATAACTTTTCTTTGTTGATACAGTAAACATGTTGACTAAGATTTTAAAAAGCAACAACCCCTCCCCCAGCCCCCACCCCACCCCTCTACTTACTCAATTTTTTACTATGTAGGAAAAAGCCTTTACATACAAATTTACACCTGAGGAGAAGGTTGTTCCCCCTCTCCAAAGTGTGCCATGGAAGTATTTGTAAACCTCAGGAGTTCAAAGTGATCAATGTGGGAGATATTTGAATATCACTGCAATGGCTTTCGATGCTAAATGAAACATATCTGTGTGATGATGTCAGAAGTACACAATTACAGAGATGCAAAACCTTCAATGGTATAATATAATCTATATTCCCCAAGAGTAACAATGCCTCCTATTGTATGATTTCCCTCATGTGCTGTGTTTTATAATGATGCTGAGTGCCTCCTGATTCCCAAGTCTGTACCAAGAATAATAACCAATAGATGCCCCTTTCTATGTTGGGGTTAAGTAATTAGAGCTAACGGAGGTACTCAATTATGTTTTTGGGGGTTCCATTCTCTAAACGGAAACCTTTGGCGTTAGGACCCATATCAAGAAGGGTGCTGAGCTTTAGGATATTCTTAACTCCCACTCATTTAAATGGGAGTTAGTGCGTGCTAAAGTATAGCATTCTTTAGTGAATATGGGCCTAAGAAAGGTGTGATATATGCAGTTTTGCTTCATTTTGAGACATGTTGCTTCAGTGGGGTCCGAATGCTGCTTCTCTGAATCATATGTGACCTAGGTTTAAAAAATCAAATCCGACAAGGGTTTTCTTTCTACCACAACATTGTGTCCAGTACTAGGATAGCTTCAAGGTCTGTGTGCTGCACATTTCATTATTCCTGTTGTAAAACCCTGCGGCCCATTTCCAAATGATCAGGGGACTCCCTGGTATTGTGAAATTGGGCTCTGGCTAAAGCCATCTGATTTTAACTTGTTAAAAATAAACTTCTTTTCCCATAAAGTGAAAGCCTGAATGTATCAACTGACATAATAAGAAAGCTAACATTAAATCGGTAGCTGAAGGCAATATAAAATAGCATAAGTATTCCCCTATTAGTCATTTCATGATCCCAGTTGCTTTCCTATGGAAATACTGCAAAGTAATTGTAACAGCTAAACATACAACTATGTACTAAACACTTTGCACCTGTCCAGAAAACCCAGTGGGTTACAAAGTCAGAACAAAATCATGTACAATAATTAAGGATCAGAACTGTGTGAATCTGAGTGCAATTCAAGGCAAAACCAGAGACGGCTCAATTTTCATTTTTTACCCCTTATTTTTTGTTAACCCCCCTCCCCCAAAATTGAATTCCAATAAAACCAAACCACAGACTTTTTTTGAGAACCAACCACCAGTGAGGAGGACGTTCAGGGGGCCCATGCAAATGTGCCAGCTCTGCCGACTGCCAGCGCTGGACGGACTTTCAAATAAGCAGCAGTCCTGTTAAAGCTGCAGTTCAGGCAATATCCTGCGTGTGTGTTGTTTTCATAAATCAGTTCTGTAGTAAGAAAAAATACTTTTAGCATTTTCTGTTTAAAAAAAAACAACTTTGAAAGACCAATTTTCTTGTATTCTATTTTAACAAGCATGCTTGTTCCTATAGCAACGATTTACATTCCCCATATTTAAAGATGTCGCCAAACTGTGCCGATCAATAAACGGAGAACGAATTGAACGGCAACTATGCAGTTTTTTTAGGTAAGTAGAGATTGCCCACATTAAACTATTGAAGTTAAAAAAAAACTAAAAAAAAAAAAAAAAACAGGAGCCTGAACTGCAGCTTTAAGTAAGTAAGTGCTTCAATACAGCCTAGGAACATGCTTCTTTGTTTCCAATTCTAAAAACGTTTATCCTGTTAGAAATGACATTATCTTCACAGATAACACTGGTTTGGAAATGAGAACACATACTGTTCTCTAAAACCCGGCACCATCACACTCCAGTCAGCCTGTGAATGCCACACTAAGTGCTTGTACAAAGTGATTACATTAGTCACAAGCCTGCTGCTGGTTTCGGGTATTACGTTTATATCACCAATTAAACATATCAGTTATACTTCATTGATACTGTTACTCTGAGACTTAATGCAGGGGTCTCCACGGTAGAATGTAATGGACAACGAAACATTATAGAAACAAAATACCTAATGGTAACACGTGCCCCGGGGTAATCAATAAGAATCATTAAGCGAAACAATCCACACAACGCGGCACGCTTCTCGAGCTTTAACACGCAATGTTCAAGGTCTCCTGGCACTTTGTTTATTGACATTTTTGCTCAATTCTGGTGCGAAGTTTCACATTGGAAAGCCAATACCCAACCTCACACCTTGTATTACTGCTGTGAAGCGCTGTGTACATTAATCGCGCTGTATAAATAAAGACATATATACATACACTGATGAGACTGAGAAAAAGGCGTAAATAAAAAACACAATCTGAGGTTATTTTGAAACAGAATAACACGTGAATTTATTCAAGTCAAGTGCACAACGGAGACAGCTTCAAAACAAAAGCTCTCTCTACAATAAACATGGTATGCATATATTTATACCCTAAATCTCCACCCCTTTATGGGGGGGCTTGCACGTCACTAAACATGACCTCATTTTGTAATACATAACAATACTAAAGCTGATGTCATTTTGTAATACATAATAATATTGTATAACTGCCTGTCAGCTAGAAACCATTATGGGGTTAAATGGGATGTGCCTATCCTACCATCTGGCATTTGTGTGAGAACTAGTTTCACTGCAAGAATCTAAGTTTATCTCATGGGTTCTCATAACCTTTAGCCTGTTTACTCTTTCAATTTGAAGCTGATTGGATGAGGAAGGGTCAATAAATTCAGCTAAGAGCGATAACATTCCATTCTCTGCTTCACACATTTGTTTATACAGAAATGTAACACAGAAATTAAGACTCACAGAGACAAGACAAGATGGCGGATTGAAATATTCACACAAAATGGCTTCATCCTAAATGCTGTTATGTTGTTATGCCAGACCCCCTAATATCTCATCTTTGTCAAGACTCAAAAGGTCAAAAAACAGCTGTCCGTGTGTGGGTTTACTGGATCTGCACTTCTTTATCGCAGGCTTTTCTGAAAAAAGCTGTGCAATATGGTAGGCATAAAGCTTATCCATGTTAAAATGGGTAAGAAGCAAAAGGTAACGTACTGTGAGTGCTAATTTGCATGTTATTACCCAGAATCCCTGGCTGCAGTGGAAGCATTATATGCTAAGAGATAATGGGGAAAGGCAGGGTTTTGGACCTGTCTGGGAGGTGGGAATGTGCGCACACGGTGGATTTGTGTGTGGTGAGAAGGGGTGAAATTCTGGTGCAATTAATGGCATTCTGGCAAAATTGATGAAATTAATAAACATTTTGTGGAAATTTAGCAAAATTGCAAGATGTAAGAATTGTATTTATTCATTTTATTTATAACATATGTCACCAGGATGTAATACACTGAGAGTTACCTCTCATTTTCAAGTACGTCCCAGGCACAGAGTTATGATGACAAATACATTAAATGAACTGGGTTATACTTTATAAATAACCGAAGAATTTTACACAGCAAATTTGAAGATATTTGCACATCTCAACTTACAGAGAAACATCTCCACTTCTCCAGTTCTAACTCTGCCACTAGAACGTGGAACTATAATGCAGTCTGAATGAGAACGTGGAACTATAATGCAGTCTGAATGAGAACGTGGAACTATAATGCAGTCTGAATGAGGAGAACGTGGAACTATAATGCAGTCTGAATGAGGAGAACGTGGAACTATAATGCAGTCTGAATGAGGAGCATGTGGAACTATAATGCAGTCTGAATGAGGAGCATGTGGAACTATAATGCAGTCTAAATGAGGAGAATGTGGAACTATAATGCAGTCTGAATGAGGAGAACGTGGAACAATAATGCAGTCTGAATGAGGAAAACGTGGAACAATAATGCAGTCTGAATGAGGAGAACGTGGAACTATAATGCAGTCTGAATGAGGAGAACGTGGAACAATAATGCAGTCTGAATGAGGAAAACGTGGAACAATAATGCAGTCTGAATGAGGAGAACGTGGAACTATAATGCAGTCTGAATGAGGAGAACGTGGAACTATAATGCAGTCTGAATGAGGAGAACGTGGAACTATAATGCAGTCTGAATGAGGAGAACGTGGAACTATAATGCAGTCTGAATGAAGAGAACGTGGAACTATAATGCAGTCTGAATTAGGAGAACGTGGAACTATAATGCAGTCTGAATGAGGAGAACGTGGAACTATAATGCAGTCTGAATGAGGAGAACGTGGAACTATAATGCAGTCTGAATGAGGGGCACGTGGAACTATAATGCAGTCTGAATGAGGAGCACGTGGAACTATAATGCAGTCTGAATGAGGAGAACGTGGAACTATAATGCAGTCTGAATGTGGAGCACGTGACAGAACTGCTGGTGCTTTTCATGAACTGTATTAAAAAAATGAAGAATAACATCTATAGGCTAGCTACATTATTAAAATGACTGGCCATTTAGCAGTCATAGTTCTTTAGTTGTTGTAATCATAAGCCTATAGAAACCTTTATTGTTATAGTATCTTCAATCAGATCCTGCAGTTCCATATATAACTAGGTTAAAAAAAATCTATTAATTTCACTGTTTTTTGCTTTGGTTGGAATCAATTTTCTTTTTAAAAGTAGAAGCAGAGAACGCGGATATTCAATTTTGCGCCATGCTTCCTCAATGGAATTTAATAGAAGCAATATAGTTTTTCAGCATTCCTTTTCATATGTGAAAAGGTTGTAATTACAGCAAAACCATCTAAAAATCATAAAGATGATCGCATGCTCAGATTTTTTCATTCAATGGCTATGAATAAAACCTAAATGTATTTTCAAAATGGATTTTTTTGCCTTTCATTGCTTGGATTGTCATCTTGCTGGGTATCAAATGAACACCTTTTTCCTCGTTTACGTTGCTTTTATATGTGAAAAGGGAGATGTAATATCAGGTATAAGCTTTCAGACCAGATTTTAAGAACAATCAAAAGTAACTTACTGCAGCTACAAAAGGGTAAAGAGAGACAAAAATATAGACATGGTGTGTACTTTTGTCTGCATCAGTCGGTACACTGGGCAGTTCTCCAAGAGAAGTCTGACGTTGGTGCCTTCGAGCAATCTACCAACTTCTGTTACCTCCCCAAATGTAACCCCCCAGCAACACAATTAGCCAAGATTGGAGGCAGGGCAGCCGACAGGTTTCCTGGGGCCCAGGACTAGAATGACTAGAGTCTCTAATGGGGTGTTGAGCAAGGAGAAGGTGTCCACTCTGCCCTCTCAGTGGCCCTGCGGATCCCCTCCTCAGTCACTCTCCCCCTTTATCTTCCACTCTCTACCCTCTCTCTCTCACCCTCCTCTCTGTCTTCCCCCTCCTCGTTCCATTCTACCTTCTCAATCGCTCACTCTGTACCCTCCTCTCTCTCACTTCCCCCCATCTTTCTTTCACTCTCTTACTCTACCTCTTCCCCACCCCCCTGGGCACTACCTGGAGCTGAGGTATGGGGCCTGTCCAAAGGGGGCCCCACTCAGGTGGCCAATGCTGGAAATTGGATCAGACTTCCAAGTTCCCCCTGCCAGCAGACCTGATTGGAGGTAAAATTGAGCAGCAACTGCTTAGATAAACAACCATTTGTTTAAAACAAATGGTGACAAACTCCCCCCCCCCACCCTCCCCCACCTTTCCACCGTGTCCTTAAGCAGATATCTGGCCCCATGGGGCACCCAACCAAAACCAGCCTGTGCTGCCAAGTGCTGCCCAGAACACTGGCTCCTGCAACATCCAAAGACCACCATAGGTATGTCACCTACCGCCTAGCCGATACGGCTACCCTTAGACCAAGTAGCAGGTCAGACATTAATCAGTCACTGTTGGCAGTCACTGCCCATACATTCTTCAAAGCTGCCTCCACAACCCGGGCTATTTAAAGCATTAAATTAGTCCTGTTGCCTCAATCCCCACCACAGCTTCCCCCATAACAACCTGCACTGCCGTATTAACAGAGCAAATATTGGACAGATTACCTTTACAACCATCAGACCAAAAAGGCCACCTGATCCTCCTTGAAACTAGAATGACCAACAACCCAGCCTCCCAACTGGCTAAACATATGTAAAACTCTGTTAATATTCCAGCTATGCCCGAATGCCTTAACAACACAGACACCCCCCATAGCATCATCCCAATATCACCGACCAAATGACTTCCATCCTATACCATGCACCCACCGCTGTGCCACCTTCCCAATCACCGCATGGAAAGTGCATGGAAACACTTGCTGAGCGCTACCCAGAGTTTCAGAAATAAGGAACCTTAGTATTAGGAAACTGCACCCCATACCACTGGCTCTAGCCCCTTAAAAGAGCCACCCATTTGTCTGCCAACATACCATAACAATTCCAGCATTAACCAGATGCTATATGATTATTTAGGCTGCTTACCACTGTTCCTTTTATATACAGTATATATTTATTGTGTATTTTTTTTTACATTTATGCATTTTTTTAAAGTAATTTACCACCACCGTTTAACTTTATCATCAGCTTTTCTGACCACATAAAAGATAGCACAATGTCCTTCAACCATAATTCTCACCATGCCTGCCAACTACCCACCCTACATGCAGACTATGGATGTATGTATGTATGTCTTTATTTATATAGCGCCATTAATGTACGTAGTCCTTCACATCAGTAATACACGTGACAATCATATAAATAACATATACTGTAATACAAATAACACATAAAGGGAAGAAGTGCTTCAGACATAAAAGTAACATTAGGAAAAGGAGTCTCTGCTCCGAAAAGCTTACAATCTAATTGATTGGTAGGAAGAACGTATAGACACAGTAGGAGGACATTCTTGTAAGTGCGTCTGCAAGGGGCCAAGGTTTATGTATGAGGTGTAAATTATCAGCCATGGAGCTACTGATATGCTTCCTTAAGCAAGTGTGTTTTAAAGTGGGTCTTAAAGATGGATAGAGATGGTGCTAGTCGGGTAATGAGGGGAAGGGCATTCCAGAGGTGTGGGGCTGTCTGTGAGAGAGGTTTAAGGCTGAGGGCTTTAGATACAAAAGGGTTAGAGAGAAGACATCCTTGAGCAGAACGCAAGAGTCGGGATGGTGTATAGCGAGAAATTAAGGCTGAGATGTAAGGAGGAATTAGTCATTAGTAATTAGAACCCCCTCTGGCTTATCTGATTAAGCTAACCACCATGAAGACCTTGCACCCTCACACTCATTAAACTGCCCATGTCAGCAATATCCTCAATGCTGCACATTCTGTATATAGCTGAAGCCTATCACCTTTCCCTAATCCAATGCTAGGGCAAGAGTGATGTCCATATGCTACCCGTTGTACTGAGCACCACCTGTTCTCCTGATGTAGCATCCAATTGTTATCTACTTATAGGCTCGTTCCCCTATTTCAGTAATGCTAACTGTCCTTAGCATGCAATACTACCCATCAACCAAATTCCTTTCCATTCCCGATTACCACTGGGAACCCTGAACACTGGTCGAGGTTTATCCTAGGGTATTGAATGCCCATTGCAATCTCCGTATCTGTAACTCCAACCCTGCACTGGGGAGAGGACAATGGGTAGTATGTTGGCACACATACTCCCTCAGACAGAATTAGATTATTATTATAAGCATTCAGATGGAACAATTGAACAGTGTAACGTTATACTACAGTACTCACACAATGTCCCAACTAAGTGACTGCATTTTGTAAATGTACCGCTGGAAAACGTCCTCATACTTATGGTGCTGGAGCCTTGGAGGAACCCAGTGCCACTTTCCCGGGTACTTGATCCTAGGCAGTCTCCCTGCCCCACACCCATGCCTATTCTGCTGCATTGGCCTTTACCCGCCCCCCTAACCCTTCTAAGGAAACACTGAAAACTGAATCGCTCCCACTTTTCAGAAGTGACACCACTGAGAGGTAACATGTCCTACCATTTGTCTCCTGTCCCCCTACATCCTGCCTTTATCATCATAGTAAATGCAAATAAAATGGGAAGGGAGGGACCCTTTACAGCACAGGGGCTGCTGTCAAGCCAACAGAAGCATGCTCCTAACGCAGCCTGAGGCTCACCTTACAGTGCTACTAAACAGATGCCCCTACCACGTTCTCCCATACAAATAAAATTTGCCATAAATCAGGGATGTCCAACTCCAGTCCCCAGGGATCATCAACAGGCCAGGTTTCAAGGATATCCCTGCTTAAGCACAGGTGGCTCAACCAGTGGTTCAGTAGTTGACTGAGCCACCTGTGCTGAAGCAGGCATATTGATGGCGCTCGAGGTTGGGGTTGGTCACCCCTGGCATAAATCCATGACACAGCCAACAAATGATAACCCCACGGTAAATAAACAAAGCACCCATTAAGTTCATATACAAAGCACTTATACATGCCTGGGTGCTGTGGTTGACTTACATCCCCAATGCCCTGCCGCTCCCCTTCTGTTGCCACATGTGTGTAATGTAGCACCAAGGCTGCCAACCATCATATGAGCCAACATCTCAAATAAACCCCCATACTTTTAGGGTTAAAGATAAGAAACACACCGCTGGTCTTACTGAATAAGTGTGACTTATACAGGTTAACATGTCGCATATTGTAAGTAGATAGGACTCCACCCAATGAACTTACCAGTTAAAATTGACTCTCGTATCACACAACAATGGTGACTATTTCTGGAGGAATGTGCACCAATCTATAGTGTACTGTACTATAATAACGCCTTATCCTAGTCCCCAACATGTAAGAGCTGTACATCTAAATGTTACAGTATATCAGAGACACGCGTAAACAGTAGAAAGAAGTGTAGTAGTATTGGAGATTTTTGTGCATCCAAATTTGTAAATTTGGTGCAGGTATAGAAAATAATTATTGCTTCCTGAAAATTCTCCTTTAAATTAGTTAGCACAATATCAGCCTAAAATGAATACGTGAAGAGGCATTCTAAGGACATTGTGGCATCAGCACTCAGTTTGCCATTGTTCGATGGCCATATATGAATGTTAACGCTTTTGTATGTGCATCGACGCCAACAAGAGTTAACTCTTGCACTCCTGACCTACTGTCTTCCTGCTGCCCAAATTTTTCTCCTGTGCTCCCCTGCAGCCTCCAGGGCTACGGAGAGGAACCATACCCAAGCTGAACAACTAAGAAGGCCAAGGACGCCTGCGCATTTTCCTCCCGGGTACATAGTGAGTGGAGACGCACATCTAAGGATGGGGCCAGAGCTGCTCCTGGTTTGTCACCTGCCCCATTCACCGCTACATGAGAAGCGCCCCCCTCCACCCCCATCAGCACCTACCGGAGCTGCCCTTGGAGATCCGAATTGCTCACCAACCAGCCTATGTTAAAGGGCTACTCCTGCTTTCTCCTGGAAAAGAGGAGGCCCTCCCACCCAAAGCCTATCTTTTCTAGGCTACCAACCCCTCGAACTCCAGTAATGGTAAAGGGGAAAAAGGAAGGGGTGGGGAGGCCCGAGAGTATCGACCCGGTGGCCATGCTGATCCTTCCCCTATAGGTCAAGGCAATTTTGTCATATGTTGGAGAAATCGTCACCAAGGGGCTTTTGTCTTATATGCACACAGCCTATAATGCATCTGAATGTTACCCACCAATGTTTTAGAGTTTTATGTTTTGATTCATTCATCTATTAATACAGTACATTTCTGATTCAGACCAAATAAGAGTCCCTCCAAAAGATGCTCGGATCTATTCAGAAGATCCCAGCCAGTCTCGATTTGCCGGTATTATCTCCCATCAGTTATATTCCGGTTTGGCTCAATTCTGTATTATTCTCCATGTGTGTTTAAAGAGTGATAATCTTGTATCTCTATCAGTGAAGGGTGAGTGCCAATTATGAAATAGTCACCATACCTATATACTCCAATGCTTCATAAAGGCTACATTGTGACTGTCTCGTATTTCTTGTGAAAAATAATGCTGAATTTCTAGTCCCATAATATTCTATTAATAAATACAAATAAGAATTTATTTAAGATGAGTTACTTTGCAGCCACAGATAGCACTGTCCGAGTTCCTTTGTTACAAATAATAATGATTATAATATTGCAGGACGGGTGGAATCCAGTTACATCAAACACTGTGTGCTTGAATCTGAAATGACCATTTCAAGAAGGTTTGTGTCAGCAATGTCCTCAGTTCGTCTTGTCCTATCTAATAGTCACCCCTACGCCACCAGATACAATGCAATGTGTTTTTAGTCCTTTTGCACAGTTGTACGTTGGTTAATGCAAAGCAACAGTGTTCCAAAGAGGTTAAACTGTGATTAAAGTTTTCCCAATCCAACTTCAAACCGCACCAGGCAGGCATCGTCATCATCATTGTCAGTGCTTGGAAAGGAGCAGAGTTTTATTAACTCATTAACAATAAATCCTGCGTTAGAGCAGTATGGATCAGATGGGCTTTTTAGAATCAGACACTACATCACTGCTTTATTGTAGAGATAGCTTTAACCAAAACATAAGTGCTTTTTCCACCTTGCTTGACCCCGTATGAAACATGGCTCTCGTATGCGGTAGGAGGGTATTCAATTTAAAGATTCAGTTCTACTTAGCAAGATATAAGAGACTTGCTGATAACATCACTTATCCATTTAACAAGTTCACTACAATTTTCAATGGGTTTTTTTTCCACAATTCAAGATTAGTTTAGTTTAACATTCAACAGCCCAACAACGGAATATAAACTACACATTGCTTTTCTTAGAGAAGAGTGGGGAACTCGCACCAAAATATTGCATCAATTCCAAGGTCGCCGCGATTTCTGAAGCAGTTCTTAGAAAATTCTGAATGGTGGACATATTTAATAGTTTAATTTCCCCAAAATACAAAAGGATTTCATTCTTCAGCATGTGATCAGCATGAGCAAGGAAAACTAAAGGAGATTCTGAAAAATACATTCATTCTGTGACGATTAGGGAAAGAGAGAACTTCTTATCATGTGTTACCAGCTCACAGAAAGCATTGTGCATCAAATGTGTGTTTTTGTATAGTGTCTGAAACCTAAACCTTTGTGCAATGTACAGGGTCAATGTACTTTGTATCACCTTTGCCCTATTTGTATTATCAAGCTGCATGGCGATCCAGTCCACATCTGGTCCCCAGGAATTTCCCATAATGCGGCTGGGGATCGGGCGCTAAAAAATCCGTGCGGAGCCATCCAAATCCGCCATTGGATACAATCCAAACGGATTGATAATAGTCCGATTTCTGGATTCCTCTATCCACGGCTGGATTGTTAAAAATCCACACACAAATTAATCCGCAGAGAGAGAGAGACCCCAAACCCCCCTCCCCCCCCCCCCCCCTCGTCTCCCGCTCCCGCGGATTAATCCGTGTCTGGATTTTTAAACAATTCTACCACGGATTTCGGATTGCTCTGTAAAATAAATAAAAATATCCAAAACTTCAGATTTTCCCATTTGAGCCTGATCCGCAGTCCAATGTAACCTTATCCGCCCCCAAAAAGCCCTTATCTCTAATGGTGAGTGGTAATTTGGAGCACAGAATGGTGCTTAACATATTCTTAAGGAAGAGTTTCATTTCATTGTGTCTTGCCGATACCATTATCCTGTTTAAACCCCCAGTTCCAAACTGAGATAAATCTGTAAGATCTTTGCTGCACATGTAAGAAATCAGAAACAAGTGTTTTGCACATAGCATGAAACAAAGTGAACTATAAATCAATGGCCTTCTGCAAGGGGCAGATTGTCAGCTTGTTACAGTGGCCCATTACCAGTGCTGGATGATCACGGAGGACACTGCTTTGAAGCCACGGTAGCATTTGAAGGTATTTTTGAACCTGAATACTTATGAACATTCTGCATTGACCTGTTTTTT
Source organism: Ascaphus truei (assembly GCF_040206685.1). NCBI lineage: Eukaryota > Metazoa > Chordata > Amphibia > Anura > Ascaphidae > Ascaphus > Ascaphus truei. Next base: position 44,985,329 of record NC_134491.1, on the reverse strand, counting down.
CCATCTATTAGGTTTGATGAAGATGTAGTGCACTACTGTAGATTAGTGTTCATTATTGAAATGAAGATGTACAGCCCTTCCACCATAAAGCATTTTGTTAAAGCTGGGTCACATTAACCCAATAATATAGCCTAATGCAGTAATGCTGTGTAGGGGTGTTCTCCACTGCAGGGTGCAATCACGGGGGGTGCTGTGAGGGAGCGTCCGGAGGTTCAGCGGCGGCCCGATAGCACAGGGCGCCGCCATGTTGTAATGGGCATTGCGCAATACTCATGCGCGACCGGAGGCATGGAGAGAGTTTGCACATGCGCAGTGTAAGCACGCGAACGGCTGGCCAATAACCAGGAGGCTCTGAAGTAAAACTACAATTCCCATGAGCCTCAACAGAGCCACATGACACGAGGGAATGAATAGGAGTGCAGGGATTGCTGGCAGGCAGGAAAGGGAAGCGTGGGGGAGAGACCACGCTAGGAGAGGGCACCGGAGGAGCAAGGGGAGAGGTTGTGTGTGTGCAGGGGTTCAGTGACCCACCTGCGTAGGCCAGATTTCCCCTCAGGCCCCAGTGCAGACCCTGAGTCACCATCAGCTTGTGGTGCTGCAGGGAAAGCCCTAGAGAGAGCGACATTCTATTCCCTTACTGTATTAGCAGGCAGGGACACAGTGTTCTTCCTGAGCTGCTGTGTGCGATCAGTGATTTGGGCTCAAGCTGCTGGACATTTCCAAACTCGTGAGAGACTATGACGGATCCTTTTCGAAGTCTGTTACCGGCTGCTGGAGTTTTCCGGAAGGTATTTAATAAGTGCACCAACACCGGTACCATCAGGCGCTGATCCCGCCTTGGGGGAGGGTACTTTGGGGACACTGGGTTGAGTGACCAAGGGACTGAGTCTATACGGTGTGGGGTGCACGCGGTGGTGGGAAGTGACATTACTCAATGTGGAGACTGGCCAGGCCACTGGTGTATAATTACTGAATATCAGATATTCATGTACTGTGACTATATGTGTTTTATCCCTAATAGGTGTAAGCTAAGGTTTTGCAATTACTTATTAGTAAAAGGTTACAACATTGTGGCTTGTTAGCATTATTCTTACCTAGGGGAATCTTACTTATTGGGGATCCTGGGTAAGTGGAGGCGCTGCCAAGAACATATTGTTACCCCAGGCTCCCAATTAGCGGAGGCCCAAATCTCACTGAGCCAGTAGGTACATACAGCACTAGTAGTCTCTCTATATCAGCAGGAAAGAGGGCTACAGCTGTAAACATGAATTACCTGTGTGTGGAATTGACAAGCAATAGTAACTCCACGAAAACATAGCCCGGTATTTGTAACTGTAGAATGATAATATACATATAGGAGCAGTCGGACTTATCTGTGTAACCTTAAGCAAGTCAGTGTAACCCAGGCCCCAAACTTACATGTATGTTTGTCCACAATATTGGTTTAAAAAAGATTTATTTTGTAAATGTCTGATACAGTGAGGTATATGCATAATTTTCTTGTCTGAAGAGCTTACAGTCTTGATTTGGGTGCCTGAAACCTAGGAAGGTAAGGGGCTATACTTGCTAAATGGTTACTCCACAAGACAGTTAACTCCATGTTAAAATACTCCACAAGACAGTTAACTCCATGTTAAAATACTCATTTTTAATGGGTCAACAGGGGAATCTTGGTACTGGAACAATACGGCATAGTACATATGACCAGGGCTCGACAAATGCACTCACCCTCTCTCGCCTGGGGCGAGTGCATTTTACCCACTGTCGAGTGTTACCGGCTGCGTGAGGTGTCTCCTGACATTTTCCTGCACCTCTCTGTCAAAATTCAGTGTCTCCCCCTGCGTCCCGTTGCCATGGTAACACGGCGTCATTTGATGCCGCGCGGCCATTTTCCCGGGAGGTGCAGGGGGAGACACTGAAGTTGGACAGGTAAATGCAGTTGGACAGGAGACACCGCACCACGCCGCAGCACCCCGCAGCACCCCGCCACCGGTAACACTCGACAGCGGGCAAAATGAGAAGGGTAAGAGATGGAGGGGGTTACAATTAGACAATTTTGGGGGGTTAGGGGAGACCTGTGCCCTATTTTTTTCAGGCGAGTGGCTTTTTTCCCAATTTGTCGAGCCCAGCATTTGACCATGAGTTTTGCTTACACAGAACATATACAATTACACACAATAACATCTTACTTTATTGACTAAGCAGGGGTGGCAAACTCCAGTCCTCAAGGGCCACCAACAGGTCAGGTTTAAAGGATATCCTTGCTACAGCACAGGTGGCTCAATCAGTGGTTCAGTCAATGAGATAAATTTTGGAGTGGGGGGTGAGAGATGGATTGTGAGGTTGGAGGGGGGTGAGAGATGTATTGGGGGATGGCAGGGGGTGAGAAATGGATTGGGGGGATGGGGGGTGAAAGATGGATTGGGGGATGGGAGGGGGTGAGCGATGGGGTGGGAGGGGGTGAGCGATGGGGTGAGGGGGGTGGGAGGGGGTGAGAGATGGATTGGGGGATGGGAGGGTGAGAGATGGATTGGGGGTGGGTGGGGGGGTGAGATGTGGATTGGGGGGTGGGAGATGGAGGGAGAAGGAGACTGAGAGATGAATGGAGGAGCGGGAGAAATGGATGGACGAGGGGAGGAGAGAAAAAGGGGAAAAGAGGGGGGAGTGTGTCTGCGTGTCTGCGTGTGCGTGTGTGTGTAGGGGAGAGAGGAATGTGGGTCCCTCTTCCTTATACTATGCCAACTATGGTAACGCAGGGGAGTGAAGCTCGGAGGGGGAGCAGCAGCCACGCGTGACTCGGAGGGGGGGGCAACAGTCGCGCGTGACTTGGAGGGGGGGCAGCAGTCGCGCCTCTGAGAGTCATTACCGCCGGGTCCGTAGCAATTTTGAAGGTCAGTCATACTGAATTTTGGTGTCCCGAGAACGTATCCCGTATTAAAAATAAATACATTTGGCAACCCTTTACCACACCCTACAATATATATATTTGTGTCAAAAGGAGTGATACTGGGTGTGACCAAATCTATGCAACAACAGACAAAGATTCCCAATGCTACATCCAATATGACAATATGGAAGAATAAATGTCTCAATAGAAAGTTTTTCCATGCGCCTGTGGAAGACTGGTCTACTGAGAAATGTCTCCCTCCATTACAGAGGTAAATGAGAATATTCCCATGTTGTGTTAGGACCTGCATACTGGTCATGCCTTGGCGGGGCTGCATACTGGTCATGCCTTGGCGGGGCTGCATACTGTCGTGCCTTGGCGGGTCTGCTTACTGGTCATGCCTTGGCGGTGCTGCATACTGGTCGTGCCTTGGCGGGGCTGCATACAGGTCATGCCTTGGCGGTGCTGCATACTGGTCGTGCCTAGGCGGGGCTGCATACTGGTCGTGCCTTGGCGGGGCTGCATACTGGTCATGCCTTGGCGGGGCTGCATACTGGTCGTGCCTTGGCGGGGCTGCATACTGGTCGTGCCTTGGCGGGGCTGCATACTGGTCATGCCTTGGCGGGGCTGCATACTGGTCGTGCCTTGGCGGGGCTGCATACTGGTCATGCCTTGGCGGGGCTGCATACTGGTCGTGCCTTGGCGGGGCTGCATACTGGTCATGCCTTGGCGGGGCTGCATACTGGTCGTGCCTTGGCAGTGCTGCATACTGGTCGTGCCTTGGCGGTGCTGCATACTGGTCATGCCTTGGCGGGGCTGCATACTGGTCGTGCCTTGGCGGGGCTGCATACTGGTCATGCCTTGGCGGGGCTGCATACTGGTCGTGCCTTGGCGGTGCTGCATACTGGTCGTGCCTTGGCGGTGCTGCATACTGGTCGTGCCTTGGCGGGGCTGCATTCTGGTCGTGCCTTGGCGGTGCTGCATACTGGTCGTGCCTTGGCGGTGCTGCATACTGGTCGTGCCTTGGCGGGGCTGCATACTGGTCGTGCCTTGGTGGTGCTGCATACTGGTTGTGCCTTGGCGGTGCTGCATACTGGTCGTGCCTTGGCGGGGCTGCATACTGGTCGTGCCTTGGCGGGGCTGCATACTGGTCGTGCCTTGGCGGGGCTGCATACTGGTCGTGCCTTGACCTGGCTGCATACTGGTCATGCCGTGACCTGGCTGCAGGGTTATAGCGCTTTGGCCAAAGAGTTGAACTAAATGACCCTTACTTATGAGAAGATAAGCAGTTAAGTATGTAACTATATATTTTTGTCATATTGGATGAAGCATTCACAATCTTTGTTGTAATCCCAACTCGTGCAGTCAATTCCTTCCATATTTATCTCCCTTACCGTTTCCTTTTCATACACAATTTCTTTCAGTTTCAAGACATCACATCTTTTATTTTTAAGATGAATGTGTATTTGAAAAAGTTTTTTCTAAAACAGAAATACCTTAGAGTATCATAAAGATGATTTCTATACAGACAAACGAGGGGGGAAACGGTTTTTGGCTAAAGATCCACAATAAAGATTTGATGCAGCAAAATAACTTATTCTAACAACACCACCTGTCTGTATACTGATACAGCTTAGCAATATTTATTGTTACTGGACCCTTTAAACGCACCACTTAAATGAGCTACAATACATACTTAGAATATCTATCTCTATTTTGTTTTAATTAGTGTAAACATTTAAATGAGCTTCAGTATATGAACTGTATACTCGCTGTTTGTACGTTTACTTCCGTGTCATAATTAATGTTATAGTATTCATATTGTCTTTTTGTTTTTATATGATGTTTGTTACGGCTATGTAACATAAAACCAAGAGAAACATAAATCAAATTCACAAGGTTTCATGTCTATTCATTCAATGTTCAGTTCGGGGAAACATAATCAAATATCAACACTTTGAACACTACACTAAATACCCCTCTGGCACTGAAGGGGTTACTCCATCACCTGTATAATGTATTATGAATAGTGAATTATTAGAGGATGGCTGGTTGACAACATGACAAATGATAATTGGCATTTATTCATATCATTTGTTTCTCAGATGTTATTTTTGGCTGTGGCATTTTAACCACTTGAAAGTCATTTTTTCAATTATTTTGCCTGCACTTTGGAGTTTATCGATTATCTGTACAAGCAGTGAGATAATTATGTTATCTATCTTGGAACTGTAATTTGTTTTTAATGTATGTGGTAACAGCATCATTTGTTTCCACCGTCATAATTCATCTTTAAACCTTGCCCGTGTAGGAACATGTTTTCATGAACTGCAATTACATCACTCAATGGTTACATTAAGAGGGGGAAGAAATTAAGACTGTCAAGCCCTGAAGAAGACTCTTTATTCTAATTGTCTGTTGCAATAGATTGTATAAATCCAAGATAATGTATTACATTGTCTGCTGCTGTGCTGCTGACCCCTTTTTGGGGTTTTCAAAGTATTTATTTTAGGTTGACAAAATACAGTATATAACACGTTACAATATAAAAGCAAGCATTTTTATTTCAAGAGGGCATAACCTTTTTTTCCCCATAGATGACGTAACACAAAAACAGCCATAATGGGTAATTTAGGGTTTTAAAAGGACTTGTGATTGTGCTAATTGGGGCACTGTCTCATGGAAACTCCTATTAACTTACACAGACATTTCTGTGCAGTTATTCTCTCTGATCGGCACTATTGCACTTTAATGAGTAATGAGTAATTGAGGAAACAATAAGGGGCATTAATTAAGGCCTGTTACAGGGTAACATAACCAATCCAACATTATCTCCCATTCAACTCAATGGATTGGGTGACTTCACCTGCAACAGGCCTTAATGATGAAGGAGGAATGTATCTTTGTGATATGTAGCAGAGTATATTGGGGCAGACCCAGATTTTTGCAGGTGCTACCAATTCACTTTCACGGGTCCCAGGCACCAGGACTCAGTAGCACAGACTCAGTCTTTCCCAGAGCCAATCAGAGAAGGAGAAGCGAGGTTAGGGAAGAGGAGAAGACCAGGGGAGGAGGGGGATTGCTGGACAGAGAGGGGGTAAGGACCAGATCAGAGGCGGAGCAGGGTGGGACAGGAGAAAAGAGAGAAGAGAGATTGTGACTAGAGGTACTGAAGGGGGAGATGGGCAGAGAGAGAGACAAACTTATACAATGTGAATATTTAGCTAATTAGTGTAACCAAAGGCCTTCGCGAATAACATATTTGCGATTTCATGACATGTACATGTAACGGGTATTCCCCCACCCAATCGCATCTAGAGTGTATGTAAGGGGGAACCTTTATGTTACCAGGTGTGGTGCGTATACCTGTAGGTTCACAAGAGGCCTGAGCTTCCGCTTACTGGGAACCTGGGGTGAGTCTTCTGAATCTATCTGGTTTGCAGTGCCTCCACCTGTGTAGGGTTCTAGGAATGTAGAAGGTTGCCTACACAGGACCCACATATATAATAAGTACATACACTGAGATGTATATAACCAGTTTACTGTATATGCAGAATAACCGTAACACTTTACATCAGTATCAGCAACAACCACTGTGTACTTTATAATACTACTCCCCCTAAGGGGTAACTCCACAACATGTAATGTAGTCCCAAGTGTCATTCACTCCACTAGGAGTGTACCTTGCACCCACCACCGTGTACCCCCACACCGTGTCCACAGTCTAACCCCTTTGTCCCGTGGTCAGCGCTGCCACTATGTAAGAATATATAGGTGATTTGTTGGTGCACTTATAAAGGTACCTGCTGAGTGCTCCTGCACTCGGGCCTGCAAGAAACTTCGAAAAGGATCCGCCGCTTGATGATCCCGTCTGCGATCCGGCCCTTCCTTGCACGAGGGTCCCACCCTGGAGATAGTCCTTGTCTCTCTGGGCATAGGCTTGAGCCCAAGCCTCTTCTCGGGGAGCGCAGCGTCCGCTGTGTCCCTAACTAACACTGGTACTAATGTGGCAGGGTCCCTAACCTAGGGCCTGTCCCTGTAGCACCACAAGCTGTGAGGGGCTCAGGACCTAACTGGGGCCTTTGGGGGCTGCTGGCCTAATGCAGTGGGTCACAGACCCCTGCACTCACCTCCTTCCCCTAGCTCTTCCTGGTCCTGACTAACGTGCTTCTCCAGAGCGCAAAATGTATCTAAATCTCCTCTGCAGGGAGATCCTACAGCCCTATTGGTTCCCTGGCGTCACATGGGGTCCCCTAAGGCTCATGGGACTCGTAGTCCCTGCTTAGAGCCCTCTCCTGGTAGGCTAGTGTGCGCGCGCTATCACTGCGCATGCGCAATGCCTCCCAAGAGGCCACCGCACTCAAAACCCTACTGCGCATGCGTGCGCAACCTAAGATGGCGGCGCCCTGCTCCGAGAACCGCTGGGAACCTCCGGAGCGCCGAAGCGCTCCCTGCATAGCCCCCACCCTCCAGAAGTGCCAGCGGGTCTGTCGAGTGACCCCCGGCAGTGGAGGTAACGAAGTGGGGGGGGGGGGGGTCGCGGGGCACAGGGGACCTGGCTACATACAAAATAAGATTACATGTATACTGTGTGTACGAGGTTAACAAGACACAATTTAACAAACAAATATCTTGAAATAAAGCCACCGTTTTATATTTACATCTAAGAGTGTTAAATACAGTCGGTGTATAGAGCAGCTCGCTTACTGTGGATCGTTTGTAATCAACATGCATCCATCCCACTGCAGACCTTTCATTTTTGACACCTCTTTTTAAATATCCCACTAATTCATTAAAGCCTGGGTGTTGAATTTAGACAGTAATATATTTCCTTTCCGAAACTATAGCAAAATGTATTCTGTTCACATATTTAAAATGTCAGCTAGCAGCAGATTCCAATAAAGAAGGAGTGACAGAGATCTTTTACAAAATGAGACGTCTTCCAAGCAATCAGAATCCTGCCAAGAAACTCTTCCTTTGTAACCCCTTCCTGTGCCCAGATCGCCACCCCAGCTGGGCAGCAGTCCGCATTGGTACAACAGAGTGTACTTTTCCCTGTCTTTCCTGATATGTCAGCATTAAAAACCAAACACAATCAATGACACCCTACTGATGATATATTTTCTTGGCTCAATTATCTATATAAGGTGGTGTTGTGATTGTCCTTACACACGCACGTGCATGCACACACTTTGATAGATGAATGTATAAAATCTGTCAATTTCAATTTTGCTCTATGGAAGAATCAACTTAAAATGTTTACATGGATTCCTATTTGGATATAAACACATACGTGTGGGCATGGGGAGGGTGAATATTTGGTTTAGATATCTTATTTCGTTTGATTGCCACCAACTAAAAACATCACCTATGACTGGCTACAGTGTTCACTAGAAGACAAATGACAGACAGGCGCACTAAGGGGCAATATCACTTTAATGTTAAAAATAAACACAATATAAGTACAATATAGGTATAAGGCAAATGGCAATCAAACCTATACAGAATTGACAAATGAAGAATTATTAAAACGAGGGTTAAAAAGGTGACTAACACCAACATAGGGCGGGGGGGGTGAGGCAGGTCAATACCACATCCACGCTAGCACAAAGAAAGGATCCAGAGATGATCTGAGTATATACCCAGCCAGGCAAGTGGAAGTGAAGAGCCCTGAACACCCTCCGCCTTCAAACTCCACAGGAACAATCTCATGTGACCTCTACGCGTTTCGCACATAGTGCTTCGTCAGGAGAACACGTGATGGCGCTGTCCCTGGAGTTAAGTAGAGAACCGCAGCCAATGAATGCCAAATACTTGACAAATGAAAACACTCAAATGCAATCATGCAATCAGATCTCCCAAATGCTGCACGAATAGCCAAAGCCACAATCTCTGATTGAAATTAGACCCTATTAGGGTAACTGTGTCCTGTGTGTTCACTGTGTTTGTTTTTAGTGTTCACTAGAAGCTTATCTATGGGCGTTGGAATTCTTGAGAACCATTATTATATATTTTTAATGAGTACTAGATGGTTTAATTGAACAAAACATTATTACGTGGTATAACTATCTGTCATATATAAGATTAGATGTTTATGTTTGGCAGGCATATAGCAAGGCCCTGTTCAACATGCGATGAGGCTTCCTCCCTCCCATCGCTGGAGAAACCATCAACTCTATCTGAGTGCCTGGGACTGGAATCTTATCCAGCACGGGGAAGCAGCTCCATTTAAGAATAAGGGCCGTCAAAGATTATAGCAAATAAGGCGCTCTTAGTTCAACTACTGTAGTCCGGGAATCTACGCCAGCTGCCACATGCGCTGTTATTCTTTCATCATCCTAATTGCTCACTTGTGCTCCGTTATCATTTATAACAATGTGCCGTGTTGCAATGGCCAGTGGGCTTGTCATATTTGTAATGTTCCTGCTTCACAGTCCCAACCCGACATAATGGTAATTGGGTCCTCGGTAATGGTACTTCATCAAATATGGGAAGTTGGTTCAAATAAAGAGCGTCCTTGACCGTGGATCGTTCATTTCTTACAGCATTTTCCCCTGCATGCAGAAGTTCATGATCCAGCAGCAATGCGAGGAAGCCAATGCGGCCAGAATACTGTAGGTCAAGATATATATGTCAGCAGAGAGGTATAGCTGCAGGAAGATTAACTCTATTAAAACAATATTGATTACAGAACTGGCACAACATGCACTGGGAGATGAAGAGCCTACAGCTACTCGAGGCTTGTGTTTTCCAACTGGGTACATCAATGCAAGAGCAGGAGAAATGCTATTAAAGAACTCGGGAAGCCTGCAGGGGGTGAAACATGAGTTGTTTATAATACAAAAAAAAAAAGAACGTTGGTGCTTCAGTGGATACAATGTATAGTACTGACCTTAGGAAAGGAGGAGTTCCTCCAGTGCAAAGTGAAGCTAATAAGGAGCAGTAGAGAAACCTTTCAGATGTAAAGTGAACTACTGATTAGATTTCAAGAAGAAAAATAAGATGGGGAAAGATGTGGTCTCCAGTCGCGTGTTTTACATTACAGGGGCCAAGCTCACGAAATGAAGAGAGAAGCAGAGGAGCTTTGGAGAATTCTTCTACTAAGCAGTTTATTCACTACACATGATAGGCTTAAAAGAATGACTTAGAGCTGCAAATAGACTTGATTTCTCAGTCTCTCTGAAATAAACCTGAAGAATTATTACATTAGTTAAAGCAATTCTAGGAGGTATTTTATTTTAAAAGAACGAATTTATATATTAATGCAACAACAAAAAAATAGACTGTAAGAATAAATGAAGTGGGTGAATGTCAGTGGGGTGACACAAAAGCTAATATTAACCATTTCACTGCCAGAGGGGCCTGCAAAACATTTTAAATCCACATTTATGAAAAGGGTTATTCTGTATTATATGTTACAAAGAATCTCCAGATAACCTTTACTTCTACATGTACTGCACAAGTTGGAAGGTTCATGCATATTTAGTACATGAAAATATTTGTTTTTTTATTTGAACAACACTCTGCAGCCGGGACAATTTGGGGGCCCTCCGGGACTGTACAAGAAGCTGGGCTCGACCCAATATCTATGCTCTGTCAATACTCTGTCCTGAACCCTGTAAAAGCTGCCAGCAGGCCTGGCAGGGCTTTCTCACAGTGACGGGCTTACGTTGGTAATTGAGCTGTGTAGTGAAATGTTTCCGTATGATTTCATAAAGAATTCCTGTTCTGAGAGGTGCTACTGCACATTGCAGGAGTGTTAACGCAGGAGATTGGAGAACCCAAAATATTTACATGTCATTTATTGCATTACAAACAAACAGAGAGATTACAATGAAATCAGTCCATTCCCCTGGTGCTTGATGCTTCTAGCAGTGAACAGGTGAGGAGTTCTCCTCCTATTTCAATGAGTAATAATGAGCTTGAGCCCATTTTGACCAGTTCAGGGCATGATGCTTCATAAATTAAATAGATCCATCTGGGAAATTTCCTTGAAAGATCAAAGGGAAAAGAAATCAAATTAATATATCTATATTATAGTCACTCCATTTTTGTCAGCATTGAGCCTTTAGCGTTGCAGCCATTACCATGGCAATGTGGGATGTGCAGCCACCCTGTTCTGTACAATTGGGATCAATATGGAAAGATACAGTAACGTCTGGATATCAATCAGATTGTTTCTTAGTAGCAAAGACATTATTCAAATGCCCTACTGTAAATGTGTGTCCAATTTAATAAACGTTTCCTTGTTTAATTGGTTGGGGAAGGTTAATATTAGCTCAAAAACCAAGCAATTACGAAGATGCTTAAATGGGGAGAAAATTGATACTTATAAAGCTGGAGATTTGGTAAATACCATGATCACAGACCGTATGCTTCAGGTTACTCCCCCACTAACCCACACCCTATCGTGCTTGCTGATACAAAAGATTCTGATTACCATTGATAAGCAGGATGCTTTGAAACAAAGTTCTCAGACTGCAAGCTGAGGTAGTACTAGTAAAAGAAAGAAACCACCGGCGTACTAGTTCTTGCTGGCACGTTGATACCTTGATGCAGGTGACACACTGCAGATACTGTACAGGACACAATATATTCCTTTTTGGGGTAATGTAGCCATTTGTGGCAGTTGACACATCCCAGTGGAATGTCACCAAGTGCTGCCACTTTGCTTAAGGGAAGGTACTTAGTGTGTGTGAAGCCTCGAACGTTGAGCCCAGTTAAACCAGCACCAGCGCTTTGTAGTTTATGTCCTTGGGTTGTGCGCCATCAACTGAATCTAGATTAGTTCTTCAAAGCGGCAATCCAAGGCGGCGGATTTTATAGTAAATTAATTTTTTTATGTAGGGTTGAAGCAGGGGGTCTCCGGAGCTGAACCCCATTCATTTCATCTCCGGGGACCCCCCGCTTCCAGAGCAGCTCTCCTCGGCTGCCAGGGTTCACAATATGTCCGCTCTTCAGGTATTTCCCAGCCTGGCTAGCTATTGGCCCATGTGATGCGGGAGCTTCCTCAGCAGGAGCAGCTACTGGCACCTACTTCAGAGGTAGGTATCTCCGGAATTAGGGGATCCTATATAAGGGTTTGTGGGCGCAGTGACCTCACGTTGTCAGCGCCCCCACTCTACACGAGGACACTTTCCTGTATTCCAGCCTCTACCTCAGCTAAGCAGCATTACTGTTAACTTTACGAGTTGGCTTGCGTTTCTTCTTGGTAGGAAGCTGGCAGTTACATCATTACCAGTGTGGTAACAGATTGGATTTTCTGTGGTTTGATTATCCACTCCCCCATCAGAGCCACAGTGTTTGTATTACCTATTGCATTATCAGCTGTTATTAAGGGGCTGTATGAAGGGGTATTTGTGTCCACACTTGGTATTACTACCAGGGATTTTGTCTATGTGTGTGTTACTAGTGTCATTAGACCATGAGGCACAACCTACTGATATCCCCCTTAACCATTTCAGGGTGCTTCAGTTTTTTTCAAACACATATCAACCTGTTTTATGAGGTTACACTACATAGTATACATATACTACATATATAGATATCATTGTCCCCTGGGACTATCTCTAAGCAATTCCTATGTTACGTCTGATTTTGTCAGGGTAGTTTAAGAGATGTTATTATTACCATAACTCTCTTCTAATATTAGGTACACATCACATCAGGCTTCTTAGGGTGCTATAGTAAATTAGTATAGTCCATATAGACACTTCTCCAAATGAGTATAATATTACTCTAGGATGCACTAATTACCATCACTATATTGACTGTCCCCTTATTGTGGCCGTAGTTCTAGGGATTACTAGGACATTAGACTATCTGTACTTTAGTTGATAGGTCATAGTGGTTATCATCCCGCGGTGACAGTATATAGGACCTGTGGCTCTGTTGTCCTTTTCCTGGATTGGCCAATTCGAGCCAATCTGACAAGCGGTTATCTCACTGCATGCATTTTGAGGTTAAAGGATTTTTATATAACATAGCCACCTTTATTTGGCGAATCTCTTATCGCCAGGTGGGCTTATGTTTTTGTGTCTAGTGTTCCCATTTATATTATCGGTCCAAGGACCTATTACATTTGTCGTTTCAATTTAATTCATAGCACTCGTGTGTTAGGGATTCTAGCACTTCCAATCAACTCCTATATCTGTACAGCTCAATTGGGGACACAATTAGATTCATATGTGATAGACGAGTGCATGCTACAGGGACTCTTTCTCTGAGCCCACTTTCCCCATGTCTCCCTTCCTTTCCCCTCCCCCTCCCCTTTCAGGAGTTCAGCTCAGTTATTTTTGTGTTTATTAATATTTTCCCTAGTGCACCCATCACTTTCTTCTGTATGGAGGCTGAGTGGGTTCTCTCTATTCTATTATAGTCCTATATACTGTGTATGTATGTATGTATATATATATAAATATATATATATATATATATATATATATGATACGAACCAATCCAAAGACCAGTAAAGAGACAGCACACCGCACGGGGTTAATCCAAAAATCTATATTCACAACATGAAATACACGTAAGCCAACGTTTCGGTCCCACAGAGAGACCTTCCTCAGGGCCGTGCAACCCACAAGTGCAAGTGACCACACATATATACCCTCACCCAAACAAAGGGAACCAATCACCAACATGCAATCAGACAGAATATGCAACATAGCTGTGCTCCGTGCCCCCTCCCCTATTACCTGATTATCCAAATAACTCATCATGACATGAGAGTAGGCACTTAAACTATTAGGAGAAAGACACCCTTTAGACACTGGTCCCAGGGTCTACTGCCCTTGCGGGGGAAGGTCGCGCGCCGCGCATCTGCAGTGGGCCAAAACATATGGCCCAAAACATGTGGACACCCTGGCAGCGGACATGGATACCAACTGGCTGGATAAGATGCAGAATACCATTGATGCCTATAGGGCAAATTTAATCAAGTTTAAGAAGGAGAAGCTCCGGCAGGTGACTGCGGACTACAAGGAGCGCAACGTCTACCGATGGCTCCTGGGGCTGGGTGAGACGAAGAGCGGTAGAAGCGGTCCACAGCGACGATACCAGCCTCGGTCTAGGCGGGGTGATGCCGCCAGGATGGGCTACACGACCAGTGATACTGATGCATCAGATGCCCCGGACAACACCTCCATGGAGCCTTTTTTAGGTCCGGGCGATGGCGGTCGAGCGAGAACTCTCCCGCAGGGCACAACGCGCACAGACCCACCAGGAGAGGTGGCCGGAGATCGGCGGTATCCCGTGCGCGAAGGAAAAGCGACAAGGGGCACCAGGCAAGCGAGACGGTGATCTACAATCTATCGGACCACTCACTGACACCGGCAGAGGTTAGCATTTTACAGAAAGGCTTATCATTTGTGCCAACCCATATGCAGGATTCCTTTGACTGGGAGGTTGATATGTACAGACTGCACAGACAATTGAAGTTAAAGGATTTCTTCTCTAAGAATATTGATATTAACTCTTTTGGAGACATTACCCCTAATCCATTTAAGACCAGGAGCACCTTTGACCCGCACTCACTGAACCCCAACATAGCTGCATTTATGAACTTGGTGACGAAAGACACACGGAAAATTCTGAAGAATCATAAGACCAGCTTTTTTAATACATCGAGAGAGGAGAGAGCTGCCCTGAAAATGCTACGGGAGAACAAGGGGATTATAGTGAGAGCAGCAGACAAGGGTGGAGGGATTGTGGTTTTAAATTATCAATACTATAAGCAGGAGATTGAGCAACAGCTTGCAGTTGTACATCATTATAGACGCCTCCCGGGGGATCCGACGATAGCCTACAAGAAGGAGATTGATGGCATCATCCGATTGGGCTTGAATAATGCCTGGATCACAGAAGAAACCAGTAAATTCCTGACTCAGGACCACCCTGTGATGCCAGTATTATACACACTACCCAAAGTACACAAATCTATAGTCGCACCACCGGGCAGACCCATCATCTCGGCCCGTGGGTCGCTGTGCCATCCCCTCTCGCAATTTGTGGACTTCTATCTACAGCCACTGGTGGCTGGAATGGGTTCATACATCAAGGACACCACGGACTTTATTGAGCAGCTCAGCCATCTTTCCGTTAACACAGCAGAATGTATTCTTGCTACGCTAGATGTGTCCAGCCTGTACACCAACATTCCCCATGCAGGGGGCCTAGAAGCAGTACGCACAAAATTGGAAGAACAGGGAGTCGAACAGGGTCCACCAGTTGACTTCCTCATGTTGCTCATTGAGGTCATCCTCCATAAGAACTTCTTTAAATTTGAGAAACACTACTACTTGCAACTTACGGGCACTGCCATGGGCTCAAATATGGCACCGTCGTACGCTAATCTGTTTATGGATTTGTATGAACGGTTGCACATATTAACTGACACCACGCATGGACGGCATATCGTCAAATACCTTCGCTATATTGACGACATCTTCATTCTGTGGACAGGCAGTGAAGAGGAGCTGCTGACATTTGTTTCTGATTTAAACAAAATCCCCTCCACAATCCGTTTTACCCTCAACCACAGCTACCAGGAAATCGCTTTTTTAGACACCATAGTGTACAAAATTGGAGGCACGCTGGCTACTAGAATATACCAGAAGAGTACAGACAAGAACTCCCTTCTTTGTGCAGCCAGCCACCATCCTGTACCACTCAAGAGGGGTCTCCCATACTCCCAGCTTCTCCGAGTGAAAAGAATCACCACTGATCCAGAAGAATCCCAAAGGGCCTTGGCCCAAATGGCCGCACGCTTCCGGGAGAGGGGCTATTCGGCCAAGGACATCAATTTTGCCTTGCAAAAGGTTGGACAGGTTGATAGGGGTGAACTATTGACACCTTCGACAGGCGGACCGGTGAGCAATAGGCTCAATATAGTCAGTACATTCAGTACTGCTACCAACAGCATTAAGCGCTGCATTCGGGGCAATTGGCGCATCCTGGAGAATGACGAGAGGATTGGTGCATATGCTAGAGAGCCACCTCTATTCTGCTTTCGTCGGGGACCAAACATTGGTGACATGGTCACTGGATCTGACCCAATAGACAAATATGCCACACCCACCACTTGGTTAGCCAAAAAACCTGGTTCGTACCGCTGTCATGGCTGTACCAACTGCAACTATATGCAGCTGGGCCCTAGCTACAATCACCCGCATAGTGGCGCACCGATTAAAATCAAACAACAACTGAACTGTGAGTCTAAATTCGTGGTGTACCTTATTAAGTGTCCTTGTGGATTGCTGTACATCGGGAAGACTGTAAGGATGCTGAAAGAACGCATGGCCATGCACCGTTCAAACATCAGAAAAGCCCTACTGAGTGATGCCTCTGATGTAGACCTGAAGTGCCTACCTGTGGCTAGACATTTCAAGGAAAAAAGGCATACACTGGCCACACTTCGTTGTATGCCTATTCTGCAGGTTCCAGTCCCCCCCCCGTGGGGGTGACAGGGGCAGGACTTTGCTTAAACAGGAAGCAAGGCTTATCTATGAACTAAGAACTATGACACCTGGTGGCCTAAATGAGGAACTTTCACTTAGCTGCTTTTTGTAGCAGTCTCCCTGCTTTCACTTGACTTTGCATTATGCCTTTTTTATGTTTGTCACTCATACTCTGTTGCATCACTCCCTCTGCACTTTTGCACTTCCTTTGTCCTTATATACTATGGTGATGCTATGCGCTCCTTGTGCTCTATACCTCTACCTGTCCCCCTGTGGTTCACCTTAACGCTCTGTGTATTACTATTCTGTTTAGCCCATTATTACTGTCAGTGTGTGGGTAACTGTGCACCGAGGCGGTTTTTCAGACTGCGCATGTGCGTTTTGCGCTGCCGGCGTCCCTGGTGGCCAGGGAGAGTCAATGAGGCGTCTGCTCACAGCTGTGATGCGCGGCGTACTCTCCTTGCTGGCGCTCAGGCAGTCAATATGTTTTGGCCCACTGCAGATGCGCGGCGCGCGACCTTCCCCCGCAAGGGCAGTAGACCCTGGGACCAGTGTCTAAAGGGTGTCTTTATCCTAATAGTTTAAGTGCCTACTCTCATGTCATGATGAGTTATTTGGATAATCAGGTAATAGGGGAGGGGGCACGGAGCACAGCTATGTTGCATATTCTGTCTGATTGCATGTTGGTGATTGGTTCCCTTTGTTTGCATTGCACTATGGGTGAGGGTATATATGTGTGGTCACTTGCACTTGTGGGTTGCACGGCCCTGAGGAAGGTCTCTCTGTGGGACCGAAACGTTGGCTTACGTGTATTTCATGTTGTGAATATAGATTTTTGGATTAACCCCATGCGGTGTGCTGTCTCTTTACTGGTCTTTGGATTGGTTCGTATCATACTTATTTTCTATGGGACTAGCATCTGCTATTATAACCTTTTCTACTGCAGTGTGCTGACTGACCTTCATGTGTATATATATATATATATATATTGTATACAGTGTATATATATGGGTATATATATACTTGAAAAATGTGCAGTCTTGATTGCTCATTTAAGTTCTTGGGGCAGAAAATGAATTAAACCTCTGGTCATGTAGAGGACACCACTGCATGCATTTAAAGTACTATAAATAGTAAATAGTTATTAAGAATTTAAAGGGGAATTAGACTAAGTATAATTTGCGAGAGGACTTGTGTGATCACAAGTGACCAAGGAAAGAGTTAAGAGTTGTGTATTCTGCTGGTATATGGCGGTAGGCTCAATACTAAAGCACATACAAATTACCCCCGTTTGATCAATGAGAATCTCTGGCATTTCCTTTCCAACATCTAATTCATTTTGTATTAGGCAAACACTTAAGATGTAATCCAATCTTAAACCCATGCATTATATCCGTAAAGAAGAAGCTTTCAATGTGCTTCTATTCTTCTGAGTTAATCTTGGGGCTTGGAAATGACATCAGACATGTCCCCTTTATCTCTTCTCTTTCAACAAGTTTCCCGTTGAGCTCCTCAGGTTTCCTTATTGGAGTCCAACAAGGATCACACCTTCTTCAGCACTTGCATATGAACTGGTCCGTGCAGATGCTAACCAATGATCACACTTTGCACGAGCAAGCAATGCAAACCCTCAGGTGCCTTAAGCCAGGGGTAGCCAACTCCAGTTCTCAATAGCTACCAACAGGTCAGGTTTTCAGGATATCCCTGCTTCAGCACAGGTGGCTAAGTCTTTGACCGACGCAGGGATATGCTAAAAACCTGACCTGTTGGTAACTCTTGAGGACTGGAGTTGAGAGCCCCTGCCCGAAATAGTCCAAGAACATCCAGTACATGGGAACATGAATCAGCTGCGGTTTTGTTTCCATTAATATAATGGTTTTCCCACATAATGTTAAAATATGAGGAAGAGGAAAGAGTAACTATTCGCAAAACATATATATACCTGTTCCTTCAATTTGTGGGTGATCAGAATCTAAGGAAAAGCAATCTCCGAGGCTGCAGTGACTTCCGCCGAAGATTGGCTCAGTTAAGTGACAATATAAGAGTAGACGGATAATGTTCACGGGCAGAGAGGGACAACTTACAAGAGTGTTTTCTGAATTGGATATCACTCTTTAAACTTGAGGTAATGATTTAATTTGGGGTTATAGCATTGGATTTCATAACGATACAGCAATTGAATGCTGCATTCCCACACAACTGGCCCGGAAATAACCTTTTATAAAGAATTGAACAGTCTAATTGGCTTCGTTAAACACATCTAGCAGATCTTATAGCAAGGGTCTGGCTGTTTCCAACTTTTTGGAGATTTATTAGAAATGTAAAATTTTGGGGGGCTCTGAATAGGAAAGTGTTTGTCAGTCATATGTTTTCTTTCCCCTAATCCCACCCTGTCCTTAAGGGAGGACCAATAAAGACAGGGGGAGGTGGGGGCTTGCCTATATCACAGTGACATCACACAGTGACATCACACAGTGACATCACACAGTGACATCACACAGTGACATCACACAGTGACATCTCCACTCACCCCGTTTACAAACTAACATTACAAAATGATTAGAAATACTTATAGATGTCAGATTGAATAAGGGGCATCGATCCCCCAGGTGCAGCCCCAAGAAGATGCCACAGCAATGACTTCACTTTGGTCCTGGGTTGGGCTGCTGCTTCATTGAGCAATTTCTTCTGTTCATTGAACGGAGCTCATAATGTTAGGCCAAGTGTAACTTTCAATTAACTAAAGTGTCCATGTGTTAAAAACTCTCCCCCAACAAAAATATTGCTGCCATTCACTTTCTCATAGAGTTCTCACTCCCTCAAAAAACAACAACACATTCAGTGCATATGTAATGTGGTTAAGGGCGCTGCTGGTAAGTATTTCTAATCCTAGTAGAAAGTTGGTGTATCAATAAAATAAAATAATTATCATTGGTCTGAGTTAGGGCTACGTATCTTATAATTTAATAGTAAGAAGTGTTTTTTAAGGCTTAAAGTGTGAAGACAGAGATACCCAATACCATCATTGCTGTATATATATCACCCACAAACCAAAAAGAAAATCATTCTTTAACAGGCATATTTTTTTAGCGGAATTGTGTTTTTTTCATAGAAAGACCCTTTTTGTTTCCTTTTTAACATCCCTGTAATTTGGTGCGAGATAGAAAGATGACTTGCAGTTACACCTTGTCACGTACTCTCGTTTTCCATTTGATGTGTGAACCCACATTTTTCTCTTCAATCAGAGAGGATAAATTGCTAAACTAAAAGGTCATCAATGCTGGTGCTCAGAGCTGGAGTCTCATTCCAGGGACGTGCATGGCCACACACTAGTTAGTAATGATACTAACTAGAACTATATAACCAGTACAGGTTATTGCTTAGGTTTTCATTGCCGTGGGGCGGTCTAGGACAATGTCCGCCGGCGTTTAGTCGCCACTTACCTCGCCACCGGGACATCTCTCTGCTGGCTGCTTTGTGCCAAGCTAAGATCCTAACCGTACCCTAAAAACCCCTAATCTTAGCCCCTAATACCAACACCACCCCTTACCCTAACAAAAATTAACCCCTTACCCTAATCCCCAACACTAAAAAGCTTAATCCATTACCCTAAACCACTCACCTACCGTTAAAAGCCTAGCCCCTTACTCTAAAGCCCCTATCCTTAACCCCATACCCCAACTGCTAAATTAACCCATAAATGAACTCACCTTGGAGTGTCCAGTGGCGGAGCGGCTGTGGCGGAGGGACCCTCTGTGGCCAAACGCCGACAGAGACATGGTTGCGGTGAGATGGCCGTGGCCAAATACAGATTCTGCCTTGACCTACATTCCTTCTAAGGTAATATCCTCTCTTCTCCCCGGCACGAGGCAGACCCCTCCCCGGCACGAGGCAGACCCCTCCCCAACCTTCTATAAAGGCCTAACACCTGTAAACCTTTCTGCGAGACACACACTGCAATGCTGGGTTCTCATGTTTACAAGTTCAATTAGTTTGATGATTCGTGATGAAAAATGCAGCAAACTGAATGAAAGTGAATTGTCCCAAACTGTATACAGGCATACCCCGGTTTAAGGACACTCACTTTAAGTACACTCGCGAGTAAGTACATCTCGCTCAATAGGCAAACGGCAGCTCACGCATGCGCCTGTCAGCACGTCCTGAACAGCAATACCAGCTCCCTACCTGTACCGAAGCTGTGCGCAAGTGGGGAGACTATAGAGCCTGTTACACATGCGTTATTCACATCCGTTATGCACGTATATGACGATTGCAGTACAGTACATGCATCGATAAGTGGGGAAAGGTGGTGCTTCACTTTAAGTACATTTTCGCTTTACATACATGCTCCGGTCCCATTGCGTACGTTAATGCGGGGTATGCCTGTATGCAAAGCCTGGCACAATTGCCTCCTATCCCTCTGATTCTTTATGTGAAACAATGTAACTGCCTTTCTATGCTTTCTGCAGAGATTCTAATGTTTCTTTTCATCCACAGAGACCTGTCCCCATATTTTTGGTGACTGAATAAAAGGCTTGTGTATATACTCATGTACTTGAATTGATTTGTAATGTTGTTATTGTTTTTGTTGGATCTTTAGAAGTAGCCATGGGCTATTCAAATCATTGTATTCACATATCTAAATGTGCAGCACATTATGCTCCTTATCTGGCTGGGTTCTGCAGTGTCACTTTGTTGTGTTTCAAACGTAACATTCACTTCTGTCCCTAGGTAAACATGAAAATGTAATTTGTGTCTCTGTGATCTGCATGAAAGTGCCTCCATCAGCTTCTGTCATTTTCCTGGGAATAAATTGATAGTATTTGTTGTGGTTTATTATAGGAGGTATCCAATGAACCAACGAAGGTCATTTTGGCAGAATTGCACCCTTGTGGCTCATGCTGTTCCTTTTATTATTTCCCTGGAATAATTATGCAGGCAGAATCTTTGTTTAAGTTAGTCACATTGTAAGGAGGCGCAGACATGAATTTATAATGAATCCTTTGGTCTGCGTAGGACTTTGAAAGAAGTTTGAAGCAATAAGTAGCACCTTGTCGTTAACCCAGGGGGCTCAACTCCAGTCCACAAGCCCCACGCACAGGTCAGGATATCCCAGCTACAGCACACGTGGCTCAATCAGAGGCTTAGGTCAGGTCCCCGCTGACTACTGCAGCGCCCGCTGTGGCAGACGCTGGAGGGACAAGAGCCGCCCCACAAGAGAATTGAGATCAGGACTCGCGACGAAACGCGATGCCACGCCCCACAGTGGTTCAGCCAATGAGGGCAAAACTGGCAGGTGATGTCATGGCCGCACCCCTCGTCACACCGCCCCCCCCCCCTTTCTTTCCCGCTGCAGCTCACTGCAGACCGGTGGACTCGGCAGCATGCGCCGCCAGCCTGACAGACGCGCATGCAGCGCAGGCAGCGGGGCCGTAGCCTCAGTCTTTGACTGAGCTTCTGATTGAGCCACCTGTACTAAAGCAGGGACTGATTGAGCCACCTGTGCTGAGGAAGGGACTGATTGAGCCACCTGTGCTGAAGCAGGGATATCCTGAAACCCTGACCTGTTCGGGGGGCTTGAGGACTTAAGTTGAGCAGTTATTTCCAAGAGCAAGTGTAGGACTTACATTTATGATTATTGGCGATGCAATTTATAGATAGTTAATGATGTTTGTCCAGAAGAAGGTGTTGTATAATTTATGGCATTAAATTATTACATGTCATTGTAAATAAAAACTGTTACTAGACTTATCAGAAGTATTTACTCATCATCCAATGAATGCACTCTTTTTATTGTGAAGAGAAAAATGAGGCATTGAATTAGGTGATTTTTTTCTCAAATAAAAAACTCCATAAACTTTGGCAAAAATGTTAGAAGTTGAAAAATGGCACAAAATATTTAACAATGTCCTGCTCATTTAAAATTTTTTTTTCCCAAAACAAGATCAAATCCAGCCAATTTTCAGTAAAACCAAAACAAAAAAACATTGTAGAACCATAAGTGAAAGTGTCCGCCCCTCGTGCAAACTTATAGTTGTATTATTTGTCCTGTGAACGTGTTGATTTATCATAGTTTGTGATGTTCACGTGCATACAGTACAAATAAGAGACTTAAAAGCTCTTCAATTAAACATGACGCTTGTAATACCATTTAGTGGATCCCCACTAGAGTTTATCCCAGGGGACGTTACAGTGTACAGAGGTGTTGGGGTTCTGAGTTATGATCTTATTCATAGTTATGACTAGAAGTATCAAGTATTCAAGTTATGACTAGAAGTATCTTAATCCTACTTCATACTAAAATCTGTCATTTGCAGCTGGACCCCCAGATACCATAGAATCTGCTCTAACACCAGCAAAAGGGACGTACACCTTAAATCACTTCTAAATGCCTTCACGGGCCATGGTCACTCAGCCCGCCGTATAGACAGAGAATTGGAACAAGAGAAACAGGTCCCAAGAGAAAGATTACCCCAGCACAAATTAAAATGGAAGACTAATACATTTTAGCCGTCCAGTAACATACAACCCCATTCTCACCCAACTTAAAGGTACAGTATCAGCTGAATACATCTGTGCTCTTTGGGAACGAAAGACTAAAAACTATTTTCCCACAACTGTCCATGTTAGCCCACAAGCCGCCTCCCAAACTCTCCAACATGCTCGTCAGAAACAAGTTGGCATCTAACCAGAATACAGAAATGAAGGGAACACAGCTCTGCAACCAAAATAAATACAAAACATATTTGTATAGAGACCACCATCCCCCATGGCTCAGAACAGGAAGATCAATATACAAAGCATCTTAGCTTTATTTATTCTCAAAGGATATCTTTACAAATAGACAAAAGAGAAGAACCCGGGAACTCCCTACATAGTTTAGCTCCACTCCTGTTATGACTTTAGGATATATACTGTATGCTTCCTTCCAACTGTCCTGCCACAGCACACTTCAAGAAGAAACTGCAATTTGCTCCACTAAAATGTATTAAAACCTACATCAAAACTACGTTTCTCCAGGATCAATGTGGCTACTAGAACTTTTAATTACATTCAAATATAGGAGGTGTATTTACTTGGTTGCATTTCAGGTATTGGACCAGGCCCCCTTTTGAATTGATGTCTGTTATACCCCATATATTTTGGGCCCTCCCTGGGATCCTGGCCGGTTCTGTGTAGCTAACGACTATACCCCATTCCTGATTGGGAACTATTACTTCCCTACTAGTTGAGGAGAATACGTAGTTGGACCCGTCTGTAGAGCTGGTCAGCTGACACCCGGGAGCCTTCTGCTTATGACCCACTGTAGCATGTCTGTCTCCTCCTCTTTGGTACCTGTACGTTTCCATTGGTGATCTTGTTGGGATCCTTACTATAAAAGGCAATGTCCCGATCTGTAACATAACAAACAAGGCTGGCCTGATCTCTCCTAGTACTTCATTAACATAATCCATATCTACTCTCCCAAGGCTCCTCTCATCTTGTCCTCCAGGAACCTAACCTTCCAGAACCTTCCCCCTATCCTATATACTCCCCGGTGATTTCAGTATCCCCATGGCAACACAGGGTGGGGCTCAACATATGCTATTCTGCTATTAACCCTTTGCCGCAAAACGGTAACCCCATTGAGGGGGTGTTACGTGTACTTCAGCCATTTACCCCCACTAAAAACAATAGTACAGTATGCACTGTAATACAAGAGACGATAAAAATAACCGCAGATAAAAGAGCCACAAAAAAGAAAATGTCCCTTGTGATAACCAACCCTATCTCACGGCTTCAAATCCCTTTTGTTAAATATTTCCCAGCATTCCTGTGTTCGCTTTTGTTAAATGCCTTAGTGATTCAATTTTTAGGGATTTTGAAAGTCAAGTAAATTGCAAACCACAATGTTCTTTTTTATTATAAGTTAAAGAAAATAAGCTTTGTTTATCCTTACATTATTGGCACGTGTTTTGTAGAAGCAAAAGGGGACTCATGTAAGATGCCTTAGATCTTAGATGATTCCTCGTGGATTGTCGGCAATCTCTCAAAGACATGATGTGCATTTAATACATCACACTGTCTTATAATGTCATGCAGGGATATATTCCTATGTGGGCATTGAATGCGACTGCATGGATCTTTAATGGGGTGTTTCCTTCAAGAGTGCAGATGTGACTTGATTCATACAGTCGAGTTTAGGCGGATGACCCAAAGTTAAAAGAGATATTTAATGATTGGCAACTAATGTTTTGGAGCGCTGCCGCGACTGAGCTCCTCGTTGGGAGGAAGGAATCCGCGCTTTTTTTTTTTGTAATTTGAATTTAAATATATAAATTGGTCTTTTGGTGCATGACACAACGGCCCTACCCATCGAGAATCGGAATCGATTATCCCCTGAATCCTTTCTTTAATGAAATACAAGCTGCCAGTGTACAGTGACCGATGCATGATGCTGGAGGTCTGGAGTTGACCCCTCCGTACACTTAAACCTCACTCCGTACCAAATAAGATTCAGGACAACTAAATGGGGTCAAATGGCCACAACTTTATTAGTGAACATACCATAAGCAGTGTCGGGTATTTATATATCGGACGAGCAGGAGATATACCCCCAGCCAATTTCGAAGGCCATCACAAAACTGGCCACCCTAGCCACAGCCCCGCAACACCTTCCCCACCTTATTTCCAACTGGATAACTGATCCATCCTTCCCAAGTGCAATCTGATCACTACCCCCAATGCCATAAGCCGGGCAATAATATTGTCTAAAATGTGCCTGTCCTCCCACAAAACAAGGAGCTTTTTCCATCCCATACTGCAAACCCATGTTAAAAATATCCAGGGCAATGTCTGAAATATGAATACTATCCTCCCTGTTAAACCCTGATCCATCCCCTTCCAAAACTTTGAGCCTTAATGCTACTCCCCCAAGCTTTTAGCAAATGTGGCCACCCATTTATTTAGTCTCCTTTGCTCCTTGCCATACCTGCATTGCCAATGTTTTGGACCAAATCAAAATTGTTGAACTAAAAGCCAGATAAATCTATGCTAGATCTTTTCTCATTGCAAAAAAACACATTTTTAACCTTTGTGTTTCCCTCACCCTGCAAAACGAGAACAGCCGGTTCTGCTAAAGACCTCTTCATCCATAATTCTTCCGGAAGTGTCTCAGCCCAGCGTATCCCCAATAGACCCAACCATGATAGCTCCGTCAAGTGGGCCCTCAGACCCAGTTTCTTCCTGTATGCCCCTCAAGTCACCCTCTCCTTGGCCCAATAGATGTAGGAGTAACTGCATAGCCAAACTCTCCTGGGGAAATGACTTAGACAAACATAGGGCATGGATAACATTTAGCCCACCTCCCAGTCTTTCCGAATATAACTCCTAAATCACTGCAACTCCCACCTCTCAGTCTTCCTTATTACCTCTTCCCCAGACTAGCAGCCCCTATGCTGAATGAGGGGGATGTGAACCCCGCCGCGGTGATGCCTAAATGCTGCAATATTTTCTGACAAGCCTTTGTAAACTGAAACCGTGTGAGGGAGACCCCATCCATATAAAGGAAAAACAGACCCCTGACATCTTTTCTAATAGCTACATAAGCCCTCACCAGGGTCACTGGGCTGATCTTCTACTGGTCAACCCCAGCTAACGAAACCAAAACCCTGCTGATCCGTCTTGACTCTTCTAATTAAAAACTTCACTGCAGCCCCAGCAGCCCCAGCCACCAAAACCTCGTCCCACCATAAGCCCCCTAGTTTTGCCCTTGAGCCCAAAAACAACTCCCCAATTGTTAGAGCGCAGTAGAACGCTAATGTACAGGTAGCCCTAAATAATGCGACCTCAAAACTTGAAAAGCACCCTAGCAACCGCCTCTTGTCCCCGGATGGTGAAACCCTTTTCCAACCTGAAAGCATCCGCTTAACTATAAAAATATTTGTGACATCCCTCAGACCGAATAACTTACTGGAAAGAAAATATTCCCAACAATTTCCTTTCCATTGAACTCGGAGACAGCCCTTGCTCTGCCGGCCACCACAGGTATGCCATCGTGCCCCCAACCCAGTTCTCTTCCAACCCTGCTGAGAACTTGCACTACTCCATCCAGGCCCACAAATATGATGCCCAGGTTATTGGGTCCAAGTACTCCCCGATTAGGACCAACACCTCCCCAAACCCAGGCTCCATAGTTGACTCGGGCATACTGCATGTGGACCCCTTCTTTGGATAAAACTCTCCAAGCGCTTATCACTGATTCCCCAAGTTTGATGCTAAGACTAGCTACCCTCCTTCCCCCGAACCTGGCTGCACTGACACCCCACTTAGTTCCCCCTCTGCACCATATTCTTCAACTATCTTAAGTGCTAATATTACTAATATACTTGAATTCACTCACACCTTCTCTTTATATTCTGCTGGATAACATTTTATATATATAGATTATATTTAAAACTGGCATCGTTAGGTTAACCCATTGTCTACTGGAATCTGTTAGTTTGCAGTGTGTTGTTCACCAGGAGGTCGAGTCAGTAAAAGCAAAACATTTTGAAGGGTCCTTCAAGGTGAGAAGAGTGATGGAGAAGGAGGAGCTGTATGCATCCTTCTTCATATTGAGGTGCCGCATGTTGGTGTTCCATGAATAATTGTAAGAAGTGGTTACATAGTTACATAGTTATAACTAAGTGGCGTCAACCTTTAAATAATTAGTTACAAAAAGTTCACACAATTTCATCAATCTGTTTAAAGTCAACAATAGCACAGTGATGCTACCCCCAGTGATGCTACCCCCAGTGATGCTACCCCCAGTGATGCTACCCCAAGTACCCCCAGTGATGCTACCCCCAGTGATGCCACCCCCAGTGATGCTACCCCAAGTACCCCCAGTGATACTACCCCCAGTGATACTACCCCCCAGTGATACTACCCCCAGTGATGCTACCCCCAGTGATGCTACCCCAGTGATGCTACCCCCAGTGATGCTACCCCCAGTGAAGCTACCCCCAGTGATGCTACCCCAGTGATGCTACCCGCAGTGATGCTACCCCCAGTGATGCTACCCCAGTGATGCTACCCCCAGTGATGCTGCCCTCAGTGATGCTACCCCCAGTGATGCTGCAGGTATTGTTCTGTAGAACTCAGCATACAAATGGAAAGTAAGGATCCTGTGAGTATTCACACACATTTTAAATTGTTGTGTTTTTAGAGCAATTAAATATATTTCGCTTGGCTTGAAAATGTCTTATATTGTGCTGTTTCTATGGAAATAAATGTTGATAGAGTTTCATGTAATTTCTGATATAGCAGATTTCTGTATAATAACGAAGTGCTGGCTATAGGGGCTGGTAATAAGAGACTGTGCAGCCGGGTACCGCTTCTGGGCAGAAACAAGAACACAGTCCCAGCACAATACAAATCACATCGTTGTGCAAGGGCATCGGAAATACCAGAGTAAAAGAAAACAATATTTAATGTTTATTCAGAGTGAATAGTGAGTACTGCTCGAGTACATGGGAAGTAATGCGCTGCTATCTCATCAGGGACTCAAGAGGTTAAAGTGTATTAAAAATATCCACTGTATATAAGAAGCACAGCTTTCTGAAACCGTATTAAAATGTGAAGTTACAGAGCCTTATTCACTAAGCAGCACGCTCATTACGTCACTTTCCAGGACAGCTTGCTAAATATGGACCTTACTGCCCATTCTATACTTCTGCCACTGAGGGGGTCATGAGGAGTATAGTTGCTAAATACTGTAGTATAGCCCAATATGATCCCTCCCAAAAACATTCCTGACTTTTTTTTTACTAAACAGACATATGCTTAAACAAATCTCGCTGCAGTTTGTTTCTGGGAAACAAAGAATCTATTTCTTACCAATTACTGGATCCTTATCACACTGTGTGCACACACACACACACACATACACAAACACACACATACACACAATACTTATTTATTTATAAAATGTTTTACCAGGAAGTAATACAGTGAGAGTTACCGCTCGTTCTGAAGTATGTCTTGGGCACAGAGTTATGATGACAAATAATTGATGGTTACAAATACATAGTTACATTAGGTGAACAGGGCTATACATTATATACAAGACATTGCATGCACAGTTAGAGATACAATATGTTATAGGCGTATGTAAATTAATACCTGAACACGCTATACCAGGGGGGGCCAACTCCAGTCCTCAAAGGCCACCACCAGGCCAGGTATTGGGGATATTTATTTATTTATAAAATATTTTACCAGGAAGTAATACATTGAGAGTTACCTCTCGTTTCCAAGTATGTCCTGGGCACAGAGTTAAGACAAATAATACATGGTTACAAATACAGTTACATAGATGAGCAGGGTATACATTATATCCCTGCTTCAGCATAGGAGAGAGAGAGAGACAGAGAGACATGGAGAGAGAGACAGGTTGTGGTATATATTTTAATGCACGTGGTTGTGTGTATATATATGGAAGTGGTAGTGCTGTGTGCTGGGTGATAATGGTGAAAGGCGGGTTGCAGACCTGTCTAAGACATGCAAATGAGCATACAGTAATATTTCCATTTGATTATATATACACATATACATATATATGTATATATATATATATATATATATATATATATATATATATATATATATATTTATAACGGAAATAGCCGTGTTAGTCCAGTTGCGATAGAGCAGAATAAATGAGTTCTTCAGTATTAGGTGATACCTTTTTTATTTGGACAAACAATTTATGTCATAGGACAAGCTTTCAAGAGTTTTCCTCTCTTCTTCAGGTCAGCAATACTGAAAGGCAGGATTGCAGACCTGTCTAAGACATGCAAATGAACATACAGTAATATTTACAGTTGCTATATATATATATATATATATATATATATATATATATATATATATACACACAACAACAAAAAACATATGAAGTAGCGCCTATACTATAACCTGATATTATAACTATAGATATAATGAGGAATTAATCTGTTAAAGGCTAATCAGTTTTACCTAGTGGGGTGGTAAAAATCTACTGCTGAAAGCATATATATATATATAACTTTACTCTCAATGATTACAGACCTAGATTAAAAAAACATATCAACAATAAATATTTGACGGTAGAAAAATAAAAATATAACCATGTAGAGAACAAAGTCCTGCTCCAATGTAAATACACCTGGATTCTTGCAGCCCGTTTTGAAAGGATCACCAATTTGATTAATTAAAAAATTTTGATATTAAATTTAAAATCTTTTTATAAATTTGGTTAAATATGTGTAGATGAATTAAATTTAATTTTATCATTGATAGTATTGTTTTTTGTCCATTACTATTATTCTTTGTCCAGTTTTAACTGGGTCCTCTTAGAAGCAAAGTATTTGTGTCATATACAATTGATTGTTATGTATATGTGCTCATTTATCCAATTAGTGGTAATAATTCCCTATATATTCTGAGAAGAGACACCTAGTGGGTATCCCCTGATGAAGTCATCGTAGATGACGAAACGTGTAGGGCGTGGCCTAAATCTGCGGCTGTCGTTCACATTCTGAACTTTGCTGGTGCTGGACTGGAGCTCCTGTGTCTCCCGCGTTTCCCGTGAGCAAGGCAGGACTGACTGCAATTTACAATTGACTGTGGGAACCCTTGGCTATCTGTACCTAGAGGATAAAGAAATATAGTGCGCAGCTAATAAACCATTTAACCACGACCCACTTAAGTGATATAGTGTAATTAGTGAAAAGATAATTACAACCCTTATTCCTTAGGGTGTAAATACATACAGACTCTGTAAATACAGTGGCAGCTGCAGCTGTTAAATGGTCAGGGTGGCTCAGCACTCCGACAGCACTACAGACAGAAAACACAAAAAAACAGCGCAAACTGCATAGTGAAATATATCAAATATTATTATTCCATAAAAAAGGGTAAGTATTAGGCGTACATTAAGTAGATAGAACAAGCGCATTGAGTGCTAAAAGCACAATGAGTTACCACTCAGCAACAGGCGTCAGGCAACCCTGGATATCGCAGCAATGGAGATTCATGAGGTCATCAACACGTCCTCGGTACACGATCCTGCAGAAATCGAGTCGATCCGGTGGAGCTGTCTCTTTCGGAGGTAAATTCCTCCCAGCTGTGTCGGCAAGCGTGTTCCCGTCGGGCTTCCGGGTCGCGTCTAGATGACGTCACGGCGACATGCGTCAGTGTCCTCGTGGTACACGTTGATCGTGCAATAAGTCTAGTATGTACCAGAGTCCCGGTGCACCCAATCAATGGGGATAAAAGGTCGCAGCGCCAACAGTTCAATAAGCCACCAGGCAGTATAGCACAAATAGCAAAGGCTAAAATTGAACAATAAAATCAACTAATCCTACACGTTTCGTAGCTCACGCTACTTCATCAGGGAATAGTTTGACAATGAATTCTGTCTGCATTAAGTACAACTCCCTCTGTCCATATTGGACAATGATTAAGTGATAGCCACCAATCGGACTAATAATAGGAAGTGGGTGGAAAAGAGGAGGAGTTACCCAAGCAGACCAGCAACTCACTGACAATCAAACACATTAAACAGATTATTTTATTGACATAAAAAGATATAAGCCTAAAATAAAAAGAGAACAATGTTAATAACAAAATCTTAATCTATAAAATGGCAGACAAATTTACACATAGAAAAATAAATATATAAAAAATAGTAATAAAATACCAAAAACATGATCAAACTAGAGAGAGAGAGACAAACTCCTAATGAATCAATACAGAGCCCAGACATCTATGTCCTCATTTAGCCCCTTAGGGGACATTGTATTTAGCTTAAATATCCAAAAATGTTTTAGTCCCCAGTGACATTGGCAGGAGTGTTATTAATAAAACCCCCATTAATTGGTTAAGTGGTAAACCTAGCGGCAAACATATCTGTGGGAAGTGTTCCATTTGCAAGTATATGCATCCAGATAGGATACAGATAATTTTGAAAAGCAACAACGAAATATTTTCAGTGGATGACTTTATACTCTGTACGTCAATGTTTGTGGTTTATGTGATTTAATGTGGATGTGGTTTACAGTATGTAGGCAGGACTAAGCGCTGCCTAAAAATCAGCATTCAGGAGCACATCAAAAACATCAGAAGGGGATATGAGAAACATAGCGTTTCCAGACACTTTTTGTTACATCATAGGAAAGATCCTTCAGGTCTGAGATTTAGGGGTATCCAACATATACCTTGTGAAAGGAGGAAAGTGATAGAGTTAAGAAACTCTACAAGCTGATCTGCTTGGGTAACTCCTCCTCTTTTCCACCCACTTCCTATTATTAGTCCGATTGGTGGCTATCACTTAATCATTGTCCAATACGGACAGAGGGAGTTGTACTTAATGCAGACAGAATTCATTGTCAAACTATTCCCTGATGAAGTTGCGTGAGCTACGAAACGCATAGGATTAGTTGATTTTATTGTTCAATTTTAGCCTTTGCTATTTGTGCTATACTGCCTGGTGGCTTATTGAACTGTTGGTGCTGCAACCTTCTATCCCCATTGATTGGGTGCACCGGGACTCTGGTACATACTGGACTTATTGCACGATCAACGTGTACCACGAGGACACTGACGCATGTCGCCGTGACGCCATCTAGACGCGACCCGGAAGTCCGATGGGAACACGCTTGCCAACACTGCTGGGAGGATATATATATATACACACACTTCAGATCACCAGGTTTCTATTTAGAAAACACTGATACAAAATGAAATCTTAAGAAAATATATTTATAAATTCTTGAGATCCTGTGTATAACTTGATCTTGGAAGAATTATCATAATGGTACCACATCCACAAGACACCTTCAACCCTAGAAGAACAATGGGTGCCGTGTAACTTTGCACTATCTCAGGATTGTACTCTCTTTGTTACTTTTATTTGTTTCATATTAATATGGGGGATAGCTTTACCACGTTTATCAGTTTTCCTTAATCTCTGAATACATGTGCCCATTTGTGTATGTCAACTGGGGTTCCTAGGAGCCCTTTGGTGGAACTTGGCATCCTTGAAGGATTCTCTGCAATTTTCAGGTAATTTTAACATTTTACCAAATAGAGAAGAAGGTACAATGCATCTGATCTCAGACGCGCTATTAGAGAGGGTTGGGGATCCTTACAATGCATCTGATCTCAGACGCGCTATTAGAGAGGCTTGGGGTTCCTTACAATGCATCTGATCTCAAACGCTATTAGAGAGGGTTGGGGTTCCTTACAATGCAGATGATCTCAGACGCTATTAGAGAGGGTGGGGGTTCCTTACAATGCAGCTGATCTCAGATGCGCTATTAGAGAGGGTTGGGGTTCCTTACAATGCATCTGATCTCAGACGCGCTGTTAGAGAGGGCTGTGGTTCCTTACAATGCATCTGATCACAGATGCGCTTTTAGAGAGGGTTGGGGTTCCTTATAATGCATCTGATCTCAGACGCGCTGTTAGAGAGGGTTGGGGTTCCTTACAATGCATCTGTCTCAGACGCGCTATTAGAGAGGGTTAGGGTTCCTTACAATGCATCTGATCTCAGACGCGCTATTAGAGAGGGTTGGGGTTCCTTACAATGCATCTGATCTCAGACGCCCTATTAGAGTGGGTTGGGGTTCCTTACAATGCATCTGATCTCAGACGCGCTGTTAGAGAGGGTTGGGGTTCCTTACAATGCATCTGATCTCAGACGCGCTATTAGAGAGGGTTGGGGTTCCTTACAATGCATCTGATCTCAGACGCGCTATTAGAGAGGGTTGGGGTTCCTTACAATGCATCTGATCTCAGACGCCCTATTAGAGTGGGTTGGGGTTCCTTACAATGCATCTGATCTCAGACGCCCTATTAGAGAGGGTTGGGGTTCCTTACAATGCATCTGATCTCAGACGCCCTATTAGAGAGGATGTGTATAACAGAATTACGTTTATAACAGCAGGCGGGTCCTTTCTCCTTATACAGAAATGACCTTCCACTCTTCACACTACTTTTGCTGTAAAGTTCTAAGTTGTGCCTCTTCTCAGTGATATTAGCAGGGCATGTCTGTGATAGAGATAAATCTGCAGGAGACCTTTCTCACTGCAAACTCCCAGGGTAATAACTGTCACTTGGACCATTGGTTTGCTTGTTAGAAGAATGGCTTATAAACAGTGTGACATGATGCATTTTCTCTCCTTTATGAAATCTCATCATATCTTCTGGTAATATAACTGCACACTGCTCAATGACCCTCCACATGTCACTTGCAGTTATTGTCCTACTTCAAATAACTGGCTAGGTTAACCCATCATCTACTGGATTGCCCCAGCTTGCAGTGTGGTGCTCGCCTGCAGGAAAGTGAGTTAAACACAAGACAGGAGTTTTTATTTTTTATTTCAATCCCACAGTCGACTTAAAAAGGTTGAACATGCATATTTCTAGAACCAAGAGGATACTAGGAGAGACAGAGTCTGACTGCACATTGGTATCTATGCTTTACTGTGAACTATGTCAGTTATTCTATTGATTTGTAAGTAGGGCCATATTTGAGAGTGTCCCTCTCTCTGACGAAGCGCCGAACTAGGCGTGAAACGCGTTAGAGTGCTCTACCTCCTGTATGCCATGCTGTTTTTTTCATTAAATTGTTTTTAAACCAAGTTCCAGTATTATAGCTCTCTGTGTTACCTGTTCCTGCTTGCTGCTGTGCTCCGTTTTTTCCTCTTCACATTTAATTTGTATTAAGGCGCTTACAGCTCAACACTTTTAGTAAATCTGAGCCACTGTGCATTAGTAAAATATTGTGCATGATATGATGGGGTCTACCATCCCACCCCCCAATTCAATGTGCTACAAAGAAAATCCTTAACTCCATTAGGAATGCATTACTTTCCAGTTATAGAGTATAATTACAGTATATGGAAGTTAATCTCATTGACTATGTGAAAATATTTTCTCACCACAGTGAAGTTTCAGGTTCCAAGACTGGCCTTAGAAATAGATTTCAGAGTCATTTACATGAGTGTTTCTGAACATCAATGCGTAATTATCTATAATGTACTTTGTGTCAATTTTGCCTTCGGTTTGTCTGCAGTGACTATAAGTAGCAAAAGCAGACGACATCACAGGTGGTGTTACTTGATGCACAGCGTAAGGTTGGTATTTTTCCATTTTAGTTTGTCTTGATGTCATTTTCTCCACCCATTGAGCCTATTAAACCTCCAGCCTGAGCTGCCGGAAACTTGCACTTGTAGTCTGGGTTAGAAGCTTATGTTAGGTGCATTAAAACCTGATAAAAAGGTGCGCTAAGGAAAGTGAATAACACGATTTTAATATAGTCTGTTGGATAAACAGGCACTGCCGTGTGAAGATAACTGCATAGGGCTTATGCACTGAGCGTTG
Organism: Ascaphus truei; assembly: GCF_040206685.1. Taxonomy (NCBI): domain Eukaryota; kingdom Metazoa; phylum Chordata; class Amphibia; order Anura; family Ascaphidae; genus Ascaphus; species Ascaphus truei. The sequence continues at coordinate 44,950,592 of NC_134491.1, read as the reverse complement.
CAAACAGCTTTTTCAACGCAAAATTGGTGCATTTCAGACTCAATTTCAATTGCACCTGTGTGCGCCTATGTACAGAGCTAAAATGTTTCCTTCTGCGCCAGCACACACAAGGGGACTGCGCTAGTCGAACAGATGTAATGGCATGTACCACAAAACATCATTTCTGTGCGCCACAAAACCGATTAAAACGTGCGTCAAAATCATTTTCAGGGATGCAATAAAAATTTGAAATAATATATTAGTACAAAACCCCCAAGTGTTTAGGAACAGTAATCAGAGGCCATGAATCGTTGTACAGAAAAACTTATTTTGAGACTGCTCCGACTCTGCTCCAGAATTGCACCATCTTATACTATATATTTCTGAAAGCATTGTATGTTTCTCTGTCTGTACTGTGTTCCCTGTCCCTAGCGGCAATCTCATTGGTCCCTTGGCCCGCCCGCCCCCGCACACCTCTCATTGGCCTCACACACTCACCGCCCGCCCCCGCACACCTCTCATTGGCCTCACACACTCACACCACTGCTTCAGGCCCCCTTGGCCCGCCCCCGCACACCTCTCATTGACCTCACACACTCACACCACTGCTTCAGGCCCCCATGCAGCTCACCTTCCCCCCTCCCGGTGGCCATCACTCTCCCCCGTCACCCGGACCGCAGCTCACCTTCCCCCCTCCCGGTGGCCGTCACTACAGGCCCCGCACCTTCCCCCCTCCCGGTGGTCGTCGCTCCCGTCACACGGACAGGCCCTGCACCTTCCCTGCGTTTCCCGGCGGCTCTGCAGAGAGGGGGCGCGTGCGCAGTGCTCCCCGGACGGGAGGAGGGAGAGCAGAGAAGGGCCAGGCGAGTGACAATCGGAGGAGCGCCGGAGAGACGAGCGGTGCTGTGAGTCCTGGCAGAGGTGAGGGGCCTTTGTGTGTGCATGGGGAGAGGGGTGGGACAGTGTGTGTGGGACACCGTGTGTGAGTGTGGGGGGAGGGACAGTGTGTGTGTGGGGGAGGGGGGAACAGTGTGTGTGTGGGGGGGAGGGACAGTGTGTGTGTGTGGGGGAGGGGGGAACAGTGTGTGTGTGGGGGGGAGGGACAGTGTGTGTGTGGGGGAGGGGGGACAGTGTGTGTGTGGGGGAGGGGGGGGACAGTGTGTGTGTGGGGGGGGACAGTGTGTGTGGGGGAGAAGGGGACAGTGTGTGTGTGGGGGTGGGGGAGGGGGGACAGTGTGTGTGTGGGGGAGGGGGAGACAGTGTGTGTGTGGGGGAGGGGGGGCAGTGTGTGTGTGGGGGAGCGGGGGGACAGTGTGTGTGTGTGTGTGTGTGAGGGGGGGCAGTGTGTGGGGGAGGGGGGACATTGTGTGTGTGGGGGAGGGGGAGACAGTGTGTGTGTGTGGGGGGGATGGGGGGCAGTGTGTGGGGGAGGGGGGACAGTGTGTGTGTGTGTGGGGGGGGGGGGACAGTGTGACTCCCGGGAAACGCCGGGTCTCTCAGCTAGTACGCAATATATGTACCAAGCTTGCTGCTGCAGTTTCTTACATTACATTCATTTCTTGAGATTTAGATTTATAAACAAGTTAACGTTACCTCACATCTGACAAGTTTTGTGGCGCAGATTGAATGGAGAAAAGTGGCGCACAGAGGCGTGAAGGAGACCCTATAATCTGGGCGCCATATAAATCCAACTCAGTGTCTGCGGTGCCCAGGACAGTGTCTGCGGAGCCCAGGACAGTCTCTGCGGTGCCCAGGACAGTGTCTGCGGTGCCCAGGACAGTGTCTGCGGAGCCCAGGACAGTGTCTGCGGAGCCCAGGACAGTGTCTGCGGAGCCCAGGACAGTTTCTGCGGTGCCCAGGACAGTGTCTGCGGTGCCCTGGACAGTGTCTGCGGTGCCCATGACAGTCTCTGCGGTGCCCAGGACAGTGTCTGCGGTGCCCAGGACAGTGTCTGCGGTGCCCACGACAGTGTCTGCGGAGCCCAGGACAGTCTCTGCGGTGCCCAGGACAGTGTCTGCGGTGCCCAGGACACTCTCTGCGGTGCCCGGGACAGTCTGCGGTGCCCAGGACAGTGTCTGCGGTGCCCAGGACAGTGTCTGCGGTGCCCGGGACAGTCTCTGTTGTGCCCGGGACAGTATTTGCCACGTTGGAGCTGCGGGGGATCGGTGCTACTGGTTAATTCTTCGGTGCCGTGACCATATGACCACGGCACAGAAGAAGACAGGCTTGCTACACATGTAAGGATGGGCAGCTTCTTATGTTCAAAGTCCAAACTTCGCAGTGCGTTCGGAAGTTTGAGTTGAGCCGAGCGAAATTCGAGCGAAAACCGTAGAAAAGCTCATCTTATTCATTATTAATCCTTTCATTTGAATAAACTGGGCAAACGTTTGAGTTTGCGAAAGCATGAACAGGTGGACTTTTGCCAAAAAAAGTTCAAAGGTTAAATATTGAGCAAAAATATTAAATATGTTCTTGCTTATTTCAAGCTACGGTACATCATTTTTTTAAACCCCAAAAAACAAAACCAATCAAGTTCCAGCAAAACCAGCACACTAAAATAGTTTCAAACTAAAAACTACACCTCAGTGACACTCACACAGCCTACAGTAAGTATGAACCGGTCAGGACGTGGGATGGACCTAATTAGGCAGCCGTGTGATGGAGATCCCTTTTTGGCCGAGCCATAAAGTGGCACTGCGGCTTTAAACAGCAGAATTTTTTGGAAATAAAGTGTATTTTTCTCAACAGACATTAATGTGATGGAAAACAATGGCTTCCCGAGAGCGATTGTGAGAGTGTTATAAATCACAGTTCTGGTTTTATAAAGCTTATTCAAGTCTCCCTTTGATAAATTAATTCAACTTGCATTATTTTATTTTTTTTTGCAGTTTCCATTAAAATGAGAAGACCCCTTTACTAAAAATGCCACATTTATCATATGGGTGATGCATGTTCTGTGCACCTGTCAGCAGGGTGTATAAGTGAACCAATGCAGGAGTCCTGCCAGTTACATGTGCTCACACTGTGTACTGGGGAGGTGCAGGAGATCTGCTATTACCTGGCGGCAGCTTTGCTGTACTTGAGATGTATTCTTTTTAACCTCGTTCCAAACATTGCTCTGGATCCATTAGGTTTTAGTTAATAGGTGATTTATTTCTTATTTGAAGTAGCTATATATTTTAGCTTTTCATCTCCTCATCAAACACTGGTTGATTCGCTAAAATCTGCAGATGTTAATCTACTTGTTAATTAAAAAGTATTCTTCTATGTGATGATGCTAGTTATGTTTTACACAAGCTCAGAAGTGGAACAATTGTTTGACCAGTACGACGGTCATTCTTTTCTGTATGCGAATGATAAATGACTGAATTTCGAACATTTCATGCACTACACCTGGGCGCTCAACTCCTGTCCCCAAACTCCCCCCCCCCTCCACCTCCCAACAGGTCAGGTTTTCAGGATATCCCAGCTTCAGCACAGGTTGCTCCATCAGTGGCCCAGTTGAAGACTGAGCCACTGATTGAGCCCTCTGTGCTGAAGCAGGGACTGATTAAGCCCCCTCTGCTAACGCAGGGATATCCTGAAAACCTGACCTGTTGGTGGGGTCTTCAGGACTGGAGTTGAGCTCCCCTGCTCTGCACGGCAATAATAACATACATACCAATTTACATTATAGAACGCTTGCAGACTGCATGTATTGACAAATAGCCTCAGTAAATATGTGTAATGGCTGGGGACATTATCCAAGGTAAGGATATTGCATAAAAACACACGGACCGCTTTAGCCACTGAAGAATGGGAACATTAAGACTTACAGTAGCATCTTCCTTCTCACCCGCACTTGATCCACCTTTAAGTTTTAGCCTTAAGGAGACTTCTGGCTTTCCGCCTGCATTAATAACCTCATGCGGCCTGCAAGTTGTAGGTACTAGGCAGAAGTTAGAAAAGCACAGAGTACATAAAACTTGCACCTATCGAGCAGGTAATGTAACAAACAACTGTGGTCTACATCCTCAGAAATCCGTTATATATTTTACCAGTATGTTACCTCCATTTAACGTATCGATACCCTTAACGCGTATCCACATAGGCGATTTGCGTTACGATGCCCTCACGTTAAGAAGAAACATATTGCATTGATAAATTTTAACGCCCGTTAGGCTTGCTCATATGCAAATCATATGCTAATGAGCCGATAACATAACATCATATCCTCAAACCTCTGTTAATGTTAGCGCCTGTGAACAACGCTACGATAATTAGGTCCCATTGAAACCTGCCGTTATTCACATCCAGGTCATGATTATTATATACTGCTTGCAGCCTTTGCTCTTAAGCAGAAATGCTTTTAAGTAGAAATCTTTAAAGTAGTATGGAAGTTTAAAAAAGGAAGTTCAAAAAGAAGTGGAAAAAGTGGACACAATCTACTGCTTCTGATTCCTGCATTTGAACTACGCTGGAAAGGAGGTTATCATCCCACACTGCACATCTCAACACATTACTATTGCTGTGATGCCGCCTTTACTTTTTATATTTGCTGTAACCTCACTTATTATCAAATTATGCACTTCCTTCCACCAGCCTCATCATGTCTCTAACTCTATTCATATTTCACCATCTCTCCTTACTTCACCACTTCTCAGTTCACATGATCTACTCTCTTACCTGCGCCCTCTGTCACCATACAGCTATACCTCCTGCACTAAAACACACACCTACAAATCATCCTCACACATTCTCTTTCTGTCCATGCTTCTCCTCCTTGCTTCTCGGGATATCTCTCCCAATCCTGGTCCCTGCCTTATTTCTAGTTGTTCTCGTCCTCGCCTTCCACATGCAACTTCTACTCCTTCTGGTGTAAACCCCTTCAACCTCATACCCATCCCCTGCCACCCTCCCTCCTCTCTCCCTTTCTCCTGTGCCCTTTGGAATGCTCGCTCCCTCTCTAACAAGTTCCTCTCTGTGCATGACTTCTTTCTCTCTCACTCCCTGCTTCTCTTTGCTATAACTGAGACCTGGCTCACTCAGTCTGACTCTGCTCTGGAAGCTGCCCTCTCCTATGGTGGCCTTTCCTTCTCCCACATTCGACGCCCTGGTGGCAGGGGTGGAGGCGTGGGGCTCCTGCTCTCCTCTCTCTGCCGTTACAGAACAGTTTCTATTCCCCCCTCTCTTGCTTTTCCCTCCTTCGAGGCTCACACAGTCCAGATCTTCTCTCCTCTCCCGGTCCATGTAGCGGTCATCTATCGCCCACCTACCTCTACTCATCCCCCTTCTGCCTTTCTCTCTCACTTTGAATCCTGGCTCTCTTTCTTTCTCTCCTCAGACTCCCCTGTTCTTCTCCTTGGGGACTTCAATTGCCACATTGATGACCCCTCTCTCTCTTGGGCTTCCCGCTTTCTTTCTCTAACCTCTTCTTTTGGCCTTCAACAGTGGACTGCAGCCAGCACCCACAAGGATGGCCACTGCTTAGACCTGGTTTTCACTAAAAACTTCTCTCTCTCCGACTTCTCCATTTCCCCTTTTCCTCTCTCCGACCATCACCTCATCTCATTTTCTCTCTGTCGCTTCTCTCCATCTCCATCTCCATCTCGCCCTCGTTTTTGCAGAAACCTGCGCTCTATTAACCTACCAGCTCTTGATTCCACTTTACGCTCCTCCCTCTCCTCTCTCAGTTCTGCTTCAGACCCTGACAACCTGGTCAGGAACTACAACTCTGCCTTATCTTCCTCTCTTGATCTTCATGCCCCACTTTCTCTCTGCCGTCCTCGCCCTTCTAACCCCAGACCCTGGCTAAACTCCCACACACGCATGCTGCGTTCCTCCACTCGTTCCTCTGAACGCCTCTGGAGGAAATCTCATACGCTCGCAGACTTCATTCACTACAAATTTATGCTATCCTGTTTCAACTCTGCCCTCTTTCAGGCTAAACAAACCTACTTTTCATCACTAATCAACACACACAAGTCTAACCCACGCCGTCTCTTTTCTGTCTTTGACTCTCTACTCAGACCACCCTCAGCTGCCTCCTCTTCTTCCTCCATCTCACCTCAGGACTTTGCTGACTTTTTTAAGAAAAAGGTGGAGTCCATACGGCAGAACATCCCATCTGTTGCCTCCTCCCATCCCACAATGCTTCCCAACTCTCCTCCTGTCTTTCTTGACTCTTTTTCTGCTATCTCGGAGGAGGATATATCACTGCTGATCTCCTCTTCTCCCTCTACCACTTGGCCTCTTGATCCCATTCCCTTCCATCTCCTAAAACCTCTTGCTCCTTCTATAATCCCTATGCTCACACAGATCTTTAACTCTTCCCTCTACTCTGGTACCTTTCCTTCATCCTTCAAGCATGCAACCGTTATACCATTACTCAAAAACAGCAAGCTTGACCCTACCTGTCCTTCTAACTATCGACATGTCTCCCTCCTGCCTTTTGCCTCCAAACTCCTTGAACGTCTTGTATTCTCTCGATTGCTACACTTTCTCAACACCTATTCTGTACTAGACCCTCTACAATCTGGCTTCCGCACTGCTCACTCTACTGAAACAGCCCTCACTAAAATAACTGACGACCTCCACGCTGCCAAAGACAGAGGTCATTACACTCTGCTCATATTACTCGACCTCTCTGCAGTATTCGACACCGTGGACCACCCTCTTCTCCTTCACATTCTCCATACTCTTGGTATTCGGAACAAAGCTTTATCCTGGATCTCCTCTTACCTCTCCCATCGTACCTTCAGTGTCTCTTTTGCTAACACCTCCTCCTCCTCTATTGATCTCTCTGTGGGGGTACCCCAGGGCTCTGTCCTGGGACCCCTTCTCTTTTCTCTCTACACACTCTCTCTAGGTGACCTAATCACATCTTTTGGGTTTAAATATCACCTCTATGCTGACGACACACAAATTTACCTTTCAACCCCTGACCTTACACCTGCTATACAGACCAAAGTTTCTGAATGCCTCTCTGGAATATCATCCTGGATGGCCATCCGCCGACTGAAACTTAACATGACAAAAACAGAGCTCCTTATACTACCTCCCAAACCTGGCCCTACTACATCCTTCCACATTGCTATTGGAAATACGATCATTCACCCAGTAGCCCAAGCACGCTGCCTAGGGGTCACACTTGATTCCTCTCTCTCATTCTCCTCTCATATTCAAAACGTTTCTAAAACTTGTCGCTTTTTCCTCCGCAATATCACAAAGATACGCCCTTTCCTCTGTTACTCAACTGCTAAAACTCTGACTCAAGCCCTCATTCTCTCACGTCTCGATTACTGCAACCTCCTGCTGTCCGGCCTTCCTACCTCTCACCTGTCTCCCCTACAATCTATCCTAAACACTGCTGCCAGAATCACTCTACTCTTTCCTAAATCTGTCTCCGCACCTCCCCTCCTGAAATCCCTCTCCTGGCTTCCGATTAAATCGCGTATCTCACACTCAATTCTACTGCTCACTTTTAAAGCTTTACATTCTTCTGCCCCTCCTTACATCTCAGCCCTAATTTCTCACTATACACCATCACGACTCTTGCGTTCTTCTCAAGGATGTCTTCTTTCTACCCCCTTTGTATCTAAAGCTCTCTCCCGCCTTCAACCTTTCTCACTTTCTGCCCCACACCTCTGGAATGCCCTTCCCCTCAATACCCGACTAGCCCCCTCGCTATCCACCTTTAAGACCCACCTTAAGACACATCTGCTTAAAGAAGCATATGAGTAGCACTGGATAATCATGGACACATGACACAAAGCTTGGCCCCCTGCAGACGCACTTACTAGTATTCCCTCCTACTGTCTCTGTACGTTCTCCCTACCTACCAATTAGATTGTAAGCTCCTCGGAGCAGGGACTCCTTCCTTAATGTTACTTTTACAATATGTCTGAAGCACTTATTCCCATGATCTGTTATTTATATTTGTTATTTATATGACAGACATGTATTACTACTGTGAAGTGCTATGTACATTTATGGCGCTATACAAATAAAGACATACATACATATTCTCGTTATTTCTGGGAATAGCTTACAAGCAGTGGACTGAGTATACTGCAGAACTTAACCCTTTCATTACAAAAAGTTACACGTCATACAAAGATATATGTTATGGATCATATAAATATCTGGAACCATAAACAATAGTATGGTCTTTAGTGATTAACGTGACTGTAGGATATGTTTAGGTGACCAAATATGGTACATAATCTTTACTATATTACAGTAAGTATGGATGTACTATAATGTTTATCCATATAAAGAACGGGAATACAAAAGAATCCCTGTTATAAGCACTCTTGATGAACCTCTATAATAATAATTAACTTTTAATAATGTACAATTAAAATACACGAAGGAAGGATACTATAAATAACAGAAGCTTTAAGTAACGCAAATGTATAACGCGTCTGACGCATGCATTAATAATGTTAACGTGATTCTAATGCGCATGTGCAGTGGATTAGTTAATGCGTCTATGCAATGAAAATCACGCTACTAATTTAACTAACGGGGCGCTCTTTTTGCATGTCATTAGCTTTGTGGATACCCATTGAACTGAGGGAAAATATTAGTGAAAATGTAATGGACGTCTAAGGATCTTCCTCTGTATCCGTTACGATCCTCAGTCTGCCTTCCATTCACCGGTAGGGTGGAATAAACGGAGAATTTATAGATCGCTAGACAAGTAATTGCCACTTCCATATTCTGCTAGCAATGAGCATGAGGTTACAATTGCAGACTCGATAGAAGCAAATCTTTGAGGTGGCCCAAGCCTGGGCGAGAAAGAAGAAGTTTAGGGGATTAGTCGATATGAAAAGGCTGACATAAATGGGCAATTTTGTCTGAAAATGACCTGAACGGCCACTTAGGCTGATATAGAATAAGACACACACTGCCCCTTGTAACCTCACTACAAAATACAGTATATATTTGTGTCAAAAAAGTGAGCTACTGAGAGTGTGACCTCAAGTAATATAACAAAAGACAAAAAGCCTAAGTGTTACATCCAATATTACAAATTATATAGTTAAATACGTATCTATTTTTCTTTTCATAAGTGATGTACTGTAGAATTAATTCTGACTTTCCCATTCTTCTGTGGCTAAAACTGTCCTTGTATTTTTCTGCAATATCCTCACCTTTAAAATCATCCCCAGCCAATACTGTACAAATGTTTACTGAGGCCACTAGCTGCTTGTCAATAGTCTTTATTTATCATCTCCTTTTTTTGTCCATGCTGTAAATCAAAAAGGTAAATATGGCTCCAAATAAAATGTTTATTTTTCCTGCTGCTCTTTTCTTCTGCATGTCAGGAGCAATCATGTGTTATAATAAATGCACTTGCACATCCCCACCAGCATATCTGTTGTTTGTTGCTACGGGTGGTTCCAGTATAACAGCTGTGGTACATCCCTGGTTATAGAAAGGGGCGAATGTATCAAAATTCCTCCAGCAAATGGTTTGACAAATTGTTGTTAATACTCGCACCACCGATGAATATTTATCTGCACAAGAGACCTGAAAATATCGGTTTTGCTGGAGAGGGGGAGACAGAAGTGTCCTATTTTATTAGAGTCCCAAGTGTTACGGTATATCCCCTAAAACACACCCTTAGACAACATGTGTGTACAGAAAATGGGCACCCCTGGTTACCTGTGAGATATGCTAATAGGATATGCAAATAACTCTCCTCTCTTCCTCCCTCCTTCTCTCTCTCTCTCCTCTGTCTTTCTCTCTCTCTCCCTCCTTTCTTCCCCATCTCTTTCTCTCCTTTTTTCTCTCTCTCTGTCCCCTTTCTCACTTTCTTCCCCTTGTTTCTCTCCCTCTCTTTCTCTCTCTCCCCCTTCTCTTTGCCCGCTCTCTCCCTCTTCTACCCCTTGTCTCTCTCCCTATCTCTTTATCTCCCCCTTTTTTCTCTCTCTGCCCTCTCTCTCCCTTCCCCCCGCCTGTCTCTCTCCCCCCTCTCAGTCCCTCGTCCCAGCGAGCAGCGGCCACCGGCGGAAATTGCAGAAATTTCCTGAATTTTTTTAAGGCTTTTAAAAGTTTTTTATTAGTTATATAAATCAAAGTTTTTTTGATCAATTCCCAAATATTTGCAGTTGCTAATTAACGCCATATTCAACGCAAATTTCAATATTGACGAATAATCTCTACTAGTTATAGATGTAGTCTATTTTGTTAATATAGCCCTGTGTATTTTATTATATATATATATTGTTTTTTATTTATATTTATTTACTTTTGTGCTACAATTACAACTCCTACAATAGGGAGAAAAGTACTTTGGGTAATTGTTTGACATATTAGTGCACATTTCAACCCTTCGCTGTTGGGAGATCAGATTCATATTGGGGTAAAACATTCAAAAAGGCAGCGTTTTGCATTATTGTATTTATTTTTGCCCAGAGGATAAATGTCACATTAGGACACGGGCTCTCAACTCCAGTCCCCAAGGCCCCCAACAGGTCCGGTTTTCAGGATGCCCCTGCTTTAGCACAGGTGATGCAGTCTTCCACTGAGCCACGGATTGAGCCACCTGGGCTGAAGTTGGGATATCCTTAAAACCAGAGCTGTTGGGGGATCCTGGGGACTGGAGTTGAGCCCCCCGCAACTAGGACATACACAACTTTCAATGTTTGTTTCCCTGATAAAACATTTTATAATAAAGAAGAACAAGTAGCGTTTTAGTGGCGCAGTTTTAGGATCAGTCCAAGACGGTGAATTCTTTAGCTATTTTTTGTATATAGCATTGAATGAGGGGGTCTCCGGAGCTGAACCCCCATTCATTTCAGCTCCGGGGACCGAGACACTTACCTGTGAATTAGGTGCCTGTAGCTTCTCCAGCTGAGCAAGCAGAGGCTTTAAAGTTTAACACTCCCGTATCACATGCGCCAATAGGAAACCGCACCGATGACATCACAGCTTTCTATTGGCCCCGCAGGGCCCGAGATCGTTAAACAGCGGACATATCGTGAACCCTGGTAGCTGAGGAGAGCGGTTACTGGTAAGTATCTCCAGAAGCAGGGGGTCCCCGGAGCTGAAATGAATGGGGTTCAGTTCCACAGACCCCCTGCTACTGCAGTTTCGGCTTGCCTCTTTAAGGCACGTTCTATAGTACCGGGCGCATGCTACGCCTTGCGCGCGCGCGGATTTTTAGTTGGCTGACGTCAGTAAGGCTTCCTATATATGTGCCGCGCGCGCACAGCAGGGAGAAGGGAGCTGACAGACAGCGGCGAAGATGAAGAAATTCATCTTTTTGTGCCGCTGCCTGCGCTCAAATGTATGTATTGGTGTGTATGTGTGAATGCATGTATGCATGTATGCATGTGTGCGTGTGCGTGTGCGTGTGTGTGTCTGTATAGAACGGCCCTAAGAGAAGGTAGCAGCGCTGTGTTGTGTGCAGCAAATGAGACACATTTATCAGCCTGGTTAACACACAGAATGGGAAACATAATTCCTTTTATTTCAATGGATAGCAATATTACAGCAACATCTGCTGGCACAACATGAGTATTAATGCTATTATTAGTCGTCTGCTCCCTGATTATTACCTGTGAGCTCGAATCTAACTACAAGGTCCACTAAAACAGAAGTCAATTTCACAGCTTCATTGTCTTTCGCTGCATTTTAATACAAACGCCCTCTCCGGAAGCCTCTTTCAGGGATTATGAAGATCCCCAAGTTATTCCTCATTATCGGGCTTCAATTTCCACTCTAATTCCCTGCAGATAAAGAGAAAACTCGGCCTGGAGAAGGCTGCACGGGAGGACAGTGTCATTCTATTTTATTGCATGCTGTGGAAAATGAAAGGTACTGTATGTCAGAGAAATATGAATCACCCATAAAACTCATTTTATACGGCACTGAGTGGTGATTGTTATAAATACACTGGGTTAGATGGATTTTTAAACCTTTTAACCCTTTGCTGCTGTGAAAAGTGCATTGCATTCCCCTTCAGCAGTGAAGAGACTCATTATAAAACTGTGTAGGTCACACTGAAAAATATAGGTGTGAAATACTGTGGCCATAAAGCGAGAATCCAGCCACCTTCACATTTAGTAGATTGCACCCTTTCTGTTATTTTAATGCAGTACAGGAATAATCCCATGACACCTAACACAGGGAGGGTCAACTCCGAAAAACACTGTGTTTCCCTGTGTGCGCATCAGCATGTGAATAAAGGATAAGGTATAAGCGTTTGTGTGGCATGATATCCTGGAGAGTACCTGCATCTTCTCCTGCATCGCCTCTAATCCCTGCTACTCTGTTTTATACAAGCACTGATTTATTCATGCCCCCTTTAATGCTACTGTACAAAGACTGTAACTTAATGATTTAAAGGGCTCTACGTATCAAACACAAAATGTAGGTATTATTTTGTCGCAACGCGTTGAAATATACCTGCACCAGGCTGCGTCTATGTATTAATCTTAGGCCGAGTCCATAGAAGAACAGGCCGTGCTGATGCGTGCGGACGCTCAGCGCTGAGCCCCTGCATCCTCAATGAGGATGCCTTGAGAGGGGGCTCACGCGAGCGTCTGCAGGCGTGCTGACGAGATGGAGGTTTCAGCCGAGCGCCAAGCTGTTTTTCAATGCGCAGTCGGCTGAAAACCTCCAATCACAGCACAGCAGTGTCGACGTCGCAGGCGATTGGCCCAGCGAAGTCACTGCCCCGCCTCCAACCACCTCCCCCCGGCTCCGATCGCGCCCGCTGGCTCGCCTGTATGTGCATGAAATCGCCCAGATTTCAGCAGGCGAGCGTCAGCGTCAGCGCGGCTCGGATCACCTCACCCCTCTATGGCCCGGGCCTTAGTTGTGCCAGGTTTGTCTCTGCCTGTCTGCGAGGAGATGGGGGATTTATTTAGCAAGTGGGAGGGGTCAGGGGCGGGGCTACACGTGCTTTGATATATAGTTCTTTGATGTGGAAATAAATGGAGCTTAGAAACTAGCCAATGGGGTGACAAGAAATGAACTATCACCAATTGAGGTCACGAATGGTATTTTTCAAATGACAGTGATGCTGGAGTTAGCAGCCAAGGGCAAAACTAAGGCAGTACAGCAAGGAACACAGTAACAGAAAGCCATACAGAATAACACCGTCCAGAATGTGCAAAAAGAGCTATACACTGAGGGAATACTGGTACAGTATGTAGGGAAGAAACTAAAATCGAGTAAGGGGCCATTCAATACACAGGGCACACAGAGTACCATCAGCACCACACAATATCATTAAATAAATGGCAACGTGAGGCAAAGGGACTACCTAGCCTAGTGCCTTACCAGGGGAAAAGAACTTTGTAATGCAAATGAAGACAGATACAGGCTGTTGGATGAGGGGAGTAGCATTTATTCACAAGCCCAGCTGGACCCCTTCCATCAGTACTGTAATAAGACAAAGGGCCTCATGCAGTAAGCGTTGATAAGGGAAATATGGCCATGTTATAGCCAAAATTGGGTTTGAGATTCAGTAAGCGCCGATAAGTGCTTCATATCGCCAGGTTTCGGAGCCGATAATTTGGTTATGGCCAGTCGCCTGCCGATAAGCCTGTTTTCGACACTGATCGCCACTTTTTTAAATCGGCTGGATTCAACAAAAAAAAACAGCTTATCGGGGCTGATCGGCACTACGAAATTGAGATGTTATGGCCGATTTCTCCCGCCAACTAAAGTTGGCAGTTTGGACGGGAGAACGATCGCTAAGGCTGCCGGAACGGCACTTAGAAAAAAAACATCTTCTGTACATCAATGGAAGTCAATGGAGCGGGGACGTATAACAGTATAGTACTGTTTACGTTTCATTGCTCACAATACAAGGGGGATTTGCATTACAGTGTGGGGGCATTCCCTGCATTGTGTCACAGCTGATGTGTCTTATTTGCATAACATTCGACTTTTACATGTTTTCAGCATTTGCGGGTCACATTACTCATCATGTGATGATGTGGCAAGGGAAAATACTATACTACACTCTTAAAGGAGAACCTCACATCATATCACACATTTTACTCAACTCAGCGACAATTATTTACATGATGTCACACATGTCACACATGTCACTCATACACAGTATATTCATCTTCCTTTACATTACACAATGCTTGTAATGTGACACGCATCTTTAAACGTTCATGTACATCTGTCTTCTCATGTTTACATATACTTTTGGGTCCTCCCTATTTTCATGACGTCACTTATTGGACGCTCAATCACATTGCATGTTTACATTGTAACCGTTGCATTACAAGCACTTCAACCTAACTTATACACACATGTACAGTAATTCATCATTGGGACACCTTGTAAACTCATTCTATACCAACTATCCTCCTTACACAAATGCATGCATATGCACACGACTATTCATTGTTGCCAACATGTCACAATAACATGGATAATTACACATGTTACACAAAACTTTTCCCACGTCAATCTCAGCCTTTTTGTCTCATTACATGACTGACTCTTGCGTTCACAAGTGTTACATGCATTGCACATGCAACTATTTATTTGCAAGCAATCTTTGTACAAAGCTTCATGTCACATCATTGCCAAATATCATCATTCCCTGCAGAATACACACAACAAATACTTAGAACAACAAGTGCACACAGCTTGCCACAGAAGTACTTTATTATGGTAATGTAACACCTTGCATTTTACTATGTCACCTGACATCATCACATACCTATTTAAAGGACGCACATTACCTGCTCATTCACAGCTACTCATTTCAAAATGTTGCGAATGTTTAGGAGACGGAGGAACATTCTTTTCTATGACATGCTTGATGATGAAGACAATCATATAGGGCAAGGGAGGGACACACCGAGGGACAGTGACAGTGACGCGGATACGACAGGGACAGGGAGAGGGACAGGCCGAGGGACAGGTAGAGGGACAGGAGATCAGAGGAGAAGACAGAGGAGACAACTTGTGCCTCGTCCGCGTCTGTACAGGGAGAGAACCCTGTTAGATGGGATGAGTGAGGAGGAGATTGTAAGTCGCTATCGTTTGAGTTCAGCAGCAATCTTAGCTCTTTATGAGGAGATAAGGGGGGATTTAGATTTTTTCACAGCCAGAGGTCGTGCAGTCCCTGGGCTTGTTAAAATGCTGTGCTCATTACATTATCTTGCTTCCGCGTCATACCAGACAACTGTGGGCATAGTGGGCGGGGTCTCGCAATCTACATTCTCGCGGGCCTTGACCCAGTTTCTCTATGCACTCAATAGACGCGCTAGGAATTATATTCATTTTCCTACAGAGGCGACAGAGTGGCTGGAAGTCAGGACTGGCTTTTATAATATAGCAGGGATACCATGTGTGCTGGGTGCAATCGATTGCACACATGTTGCTTTGATTGCACCTAGTCAGAGTGAGCATGTGTACCGCAATCGGAAGCACTACCATTCACTCAATGTACAGGTGGTATGTGATGCCACGATGAGGATAATGCATGTGGTACCCAAGTTCCCTGGTTCCAGTCACGATTCCTCTATCCTGAGGAACTCTTCAGTCTTCCATGCGTTCGAAGAGGGACATTTTGAACCTGGTTGGCTGCTGGGTGAGTACATATTTACATGTTCTAACACAAAACACATGTTGATTTAGGAATGTTGGCATTGTACAATTTGATCACTAATGTCAGCTTATGTGTGCTCCATTCATTATAGGTGACTCAGGATACGGAATTAGGCCGTGGCTCTTGACTCCGGTGCTAAACCCTCAAACTGAAGCAGAGGACAGGTACAATGCAGCCCATATATCTACAAGATCTGTTATAGAGAGGACATTTGGCCTACTCAAGACCAGGTTTAGGTGTCTGGACAGAACTGGTGGGGCTCTTCTATACAAGCCTCAAAAAGTGTCTGATATTATCCTTGCCTGTTGCATTTTGCACAATGTTGCACTCAGGCACAATGTACAGTCAGACCTAGCTGAGGCTTTGGTAGACGAGCATCCCACCCATGTAGCTGCTGAAAATGAACAAACAGCCAGTGGTGGCCAGACACGACAGAATCTCATCAATTCATTTTTTTCTTGTAAGTACAAACTCATATGTTCCTAGTACTACTTTTATAGTTTAATTATGTTATATTAACAATAATGTTTCTTTATATAACCTTCTGTTAGGACACAGATGAATATGGGTTGCACACCTTTCTTTTCTCTGCTGTGTGCACAAAGGGATGTGGCACCGGTATGTTATTGTTGCACAGGTTATATAATCCCTCTTCAATTGTACTTTAGTTGTGTGTATGTGAATACAACTTGGGTAACAAAGCAATAATATTTTAGCATTGTGTTATTCCTTATGCTAAGACAAAACACATATTATGCCCATAATCATTCATGCTTCTAGTATGCTTACATACAATGTTATTGGTGCAGTGTAACATGTACATCCATATGATGTGTACACCAGGCTGATTTACATTTTGAATGTCATGAAATATACATGGTGTTGTACATTTAACACCAAATACACACTTTGCTGTGTTGTTTACGGTACTGAAGATGGCATGTCAATGTTTGCAATTTATATATTGTTCCTTTGCATTATAGGTATATCTCCAGTATGACTGATCATGGTATGTATATTTGCTGACATCTCTCATAAGATGTGGCTACCTCAATCTTCCTATAATTATTGGAACTAAAAACCCAACATATTGGTTTAAACACAAATGTTACATATATGTACTTTCTGTATCATGTATATGCATTTAGCTACTCTTGAGCTTTCATGTGCATTGTATTACAAAATGATTACTCACATTTCATCACATTTTATGTATGTTTCCTTATAATTTCCATTAATGTAATATAGAGGTGGTTGGAGAAAAGGGGATAACTGTACTTATTTGTTTACTTACGGGAGCACATTCATCACTAGCATAGACACACTTTTTAAGACAACTGTTTGTGTCTCTATCAATTGGTGTAGGATCCATGTATAACACCGACAAATGATAACACCAGCTTTATTATGGTAGCTTATATCATCATATTGACTATACTATGTATTTCTAAACGATTAATAAACACAGTAAACTATAGTTAGTTAGGTTAATGAAATATACACAGAAACGTACTTCATAACATGATGGTGATGTCATATTCAGAACATCATGCATTGGAGGGGACCATAACATCTGGCCAGTAACATTATTTGCTACAGTCCCAAACCATTTTATCTACATACCCATGTAACAAGAGATTTTAAAAATAAATGGCTACTTGGTTGTAAGTGTCCTTTACATTGGGAGAAGGAGTGGCTCAGTGAGTAAAGACACACACTGGCACTGATAGTTTGAAGCAGGGGAGTCTGGTTCAATTCCCGGTGTGGGCTCCTTGTGACCTTTGCCAAGTCACTTTATCTCCCTGTGCCTCATGCGGCAAAAAAACATTTGTACGTTCCACGGGCCAGGGACCTCAGGCTGAAACATGTGTCTGTAAATCGCTGCGTACAACTAGCAGCCCTATACATGAACATGCTCATATTATTATTATTATTGTTACATAGTTTCGACAGTCATACGTTCCATTACATATTAGAATACACAAATGTGTTAGCAGAGTGGGAATGGTTGTTATATATAAAACACACCATGTCATAAAATGTTAGTAGTCATTAAAGAACACTCAATAAAAATTCATGAGGCACTCTTTTGCAACATCATTATGTTAATTAAGTGCTTATGCAATATAGGCATAAGGGTATCACATTTTTAATTGTTTGTTAATAAGCGCTGCAAGCAATATAAAATTAGTTCCATATGTAGTATAGTAGTCGGTGGCTCCTCCTCACAATCATCTCATATAAAGGTAGACTCTTCTGAAATCATACATTGATCCGATTGTATCTTCCCCGACATCTCTGAAATACAGCAAACACATGATGGTCAAAGATGGCACCTTACTAGATATGCATCCGTGACAACGCGTTACGCAGCTCTATATGATTGTGTACATACACACGTCAGTCACTTATATGTTAGAAGTAAAACTGTTCATCAGTATGTAATGTTTCTTTAAATTTGTAGCAGGCATAACTATGTATAAGAAGTGAACGTTGCCTGTATACTGAAAGATGTGCGCGCACATCTTTGTGTGCGCACGCACTTCACGCTTGGCTCCACTAACTGTTAGCGCATGCGCAAAACAAAGCGTACGTTGTGCGTTCAATACATGTTGAAAATACCAGTAAACATAACATCTTTATTTCAAATACAATGAAGACGAAACTACATTCGTTCTAAACGAGTACATCTGTATTCTTTTTAAACAGACGTGTTTGAACAGAAAGCACGGCCGATAACACAATGCGCAAATGCAATACGTGTGACGTCATGTTAAGCCAGCGTGAAACGCACGCTAACACTCCTCCCACTCAATTAACATTCGGCTAACGCCCAGGGTACGCCTACAAACACTGAGCCGCACGCATCACACACTGCAGTTACCGTTACTATAACAAAACATGACAGCCAATAGGCTTTGAGGCGCGCACGTCGCTTGGGGGCGGGACTTACATCACTAATCCTTTTTAAGGACGCCTTGGCCCATGACAAGGGTCCCACGTCATACGTGGTGGACCCGGTTTTCAATGTTGTAGATGTTGCATGATAACAAAACAGGTATGTGTTAGAGTAATGGTAAAATGTTGCTAATATGTTTAAAGGGATAGGAAAGTACGTATATTTATTCCGTCAGCAATGTGTACTACTCTTTCAGGTCCTACTATATTGTATTAGGAAACAATTTGTTTGTGATCGCTACATGTTATGCAGTCTGCAATGTTACGCTGTATCCACGCATTGAAAGTGAAAATGGTGGTTACAAAAAAAAAAAAATTTAAACGCAGAGTCAACGCATAACGATTGTTATATTTACCATTCTTCTAGAATTAACTCTTCGCCTGGCTGCAACTGGTCGCTCCAGAAATGCAAGCCATTTTCATCCACGCTTAACCCAACCGCTGAATCCAGTATGGCACATATCTCCTCCAGGATGCGCTCATAGGAATCGCCACTGCTTTCTTCAAATAATTGGTCGGGAGGTAGGTTCATTTCTTCCGGTTCCCATTCCAATGCAATTTCAGCTGAAAGGCTTGGTACATAATCATAGTACTTTTGTTCTTGTACAATGTGGGTTTCAGGAATGGAGGCTGCAGATATTGCAGCACGTATCGATTCAAACGGATCAGTAGTAGCGGATACATTGCTATTGCCATTAGGAATAAATATGCCTTTCACGACAATATAAGTGCCGTCTTTCAGGAGAAATTGTTTTTCCGGGGCAATCTTCCAGAAACCATAGGTGTGTTGTAGCTTATCCTGGTCACGTTCAAAAAAGTCATTACTTGATAAAGTGAATCTTATTGAGGAATTAAAATTCCGTGCATGCTTACGGTCTTGGTAATAAGGATATTTTGCTCGAATGAAATCATCGATTTGGCGTGTGCTTGCTTTCTGTCCGCGACTGTTCAAGATGGCTTCACAGATCATGTACTTATACCCTAAAAGGGGATTAATATTGTTAACGAATTCATCAGCCATGTCTGAGTAGCACAAAAGCTGTGTGCAGGTCTGTGTTATTTGCTCATCAAAATGAATGTGCTGAATGGCTAACAAACTCCTGTTTTTCCTTGTCAAGGTCAACAAAAGTAACTACTTTGACTCCTTATTTCAAACGCCAATTGGATTTGTTTGTCTAATTGGGTTAACAGTTGTGGTTCGTGATATGGGACTGTGGGAGAAACATTTCTCCTTCTTTTATCTCGTTTGTGAAAAACATCCCTAGACTGTGAATGCGTTCACATAGTGTTTTTTTGAAAACTAACAAAGACCAGTGTGTGAAAATATTTCTTAGCCAGGCATATCAGTAAAAACACACCTGCAAAAAGAAATGTTTTTTCCCCGCTTACATTTCTGTGTGTATGTGAAAGTCTGGTTAACTCCCTGTCTGCATGAGTTTAAATACGTGTGTATATATATATATATATATATATATATATATATATATATATATATATATATAAATATATCTCTTATAAAAATATATATATATTTATATATAATATTTTTTTTTTTTTTATATTGCAGGAGTACACACAACATTGATGGCATTAAGTATACCTTGTATGAAACCTATTTAAATGGTGAGAAACATGATTGAATGAAGTAATAAACATTTGTTTAAGCACAATACTGTTAGAGTCTCATACTTAGGATATTTCTCAAACATTAGGCCTGTATTATTAAAATAGTGTGCTTTCACAAGGAAGCATGAAGTGTATTAGTTTGTGTATACCAGTTTATATAGTACTATATATATATATATATATATATATATATATATATATATATATATATATATATATATATATATATATATACACACACATATATACATATATATACACACATATATACATATATATACACACATATATACATATATATATATATATATACACATATATACATATATATATACACATATATACATATATATATACACATATATACATATATATATATATATACACACACACACTCACACTCACACTCACACTCACTCAGTGTGTGTGTGTGTGTGTGTGTGTGTGTGTGTATATATATTATTATACATTCTGAGATGTTATAGAAACGAACACACAACTGATTAAAGGACAAAATTACAATGGCCAAGCAAGGCAAAGGTAAGTAATAATTTACACATAATCCTGCTGTACACGTACAAGAAAGATGTTTGCACTTACTTAGGTGTTTTAATAATTGCATGTGACTAATATGCATATGCAATTCTTACATCAATTAACACACCCAAATGCAATGTTTTGCTGCAAAGTCAATGGCAGCTTCTCTAAACTTAGCAACTGGCTCCTGGTGGACCATTACTGAACAGACGATTACAACATAAATATTTATAACAC
The DNA here is from genome assembly GCF_040206685.1 of Ascaphus truei. Classification (NCBI taxonomy): domain Eukaryota; kingdom Metazoa; phylum Chordata; class Amphibia; order Anura; family Ascaphidae; genus Ascaphus; species Ascaphus truei. The sequence continues at coordinate 44,929,678 of NC_134491.1, read as the reverse complement.
AATTAATTATGAGTGTTAACATTTCCAAAACTTCACGTGTACAAGAACATAGTTGAAAGTTTGGAAACAACACAGTCTTCAGCATACATACAATAGTAATTAGATAATCTGAAGTCAACAAAACAAGGCCAAACACATATTTTCTGAATTATAACATTTATTTTTTTTGTTCCTTTTGCGAGCGAGTAACAGGCCTGCTTGTTGTCTCTTGAATTTTCCTTTTTCTTTTGCCACCAACTTTAGGCACAACAGAGCCACTTTGAGTGGCCTCTGGCACTTCACGGGCAGGGCTTGTGGCCAGTGACTGTTCACCTACGGGGCTTGTGGCCAGTGACTCACCTACAGGGCTTGTGGCCAGTGACTCACCTACAGGGCTTTTGGGCAGTGATTCACCTACAGGGCTTTTGGGCAGCGACTCACCTACAGGGCTTTTGGGCAGCGATTCACCTACAGGGCTTTTGGGCAGCGACTCACCTACAGGGCTTTTGGGTAGTGACTGTTCACGGACAGGGCTTGTGCCCAGTGACACATGTGAGCAAGTTGGTAGACACTGCACAAGTGATGGTTGGTCTGTTTCATGTGTGTCTTGTTTTGTTTTTGTCGCCTCCTTTGTAGGTGTCTGCTGCTGAATTTGTACAGATGGCAGCGGTAGGATGTCATCAGGAACCTGCACAGCAATGTCTGCTACTTGACCGGTAACATTTGGGCCTGGTGAATGAATATCAGATGAATGTGGTGAAAACTGACCTGCATGAACAGATCCTGGCTGGGAGGTGTTGAATTGTGGTACATTAGTCATTCTCCAGTAATTAGCTTGTGTTTGCTGAACAACTAATGCTTCGAATGAGGTGTTGATTTTTTGCAACTGTTTAGGCACTTCAATGAAGACTCTGTGGAGATGTGCCAATTGTGATACTGTTTCTTCCTGCAGTCCAATCATCCTTTCCAGCACTGTCATCATGTCTGAATGGCGACGATTTTCTGCGTCCACTATTTTTCCCTCTGAAGCTACAATTGCATCGTATGTGGAAGTTGATGGACGATTTGGCGGTACAACAGTTTCTATTGGCACCTCTTCATGGTCACATGATTGTATTTCAGTCTCTTCTGTGGCGTCATCCTCATCATACTCATCATCCTCATCACCATGATGTTCTAAAAAGAAATGTACACATTATTAAATGGCATGTTAATGTATGCTGTGTTACTATGTAATTGTACTGTGTCCTAAGTAACACCTAACATGTTAGCATACGTTTTATAACCTCATTAAAAACTACCTTGACTTACGAATAATGTTTGGACTCAGTATGAAATATGAATGAATGAAAAGTTGCTCTAAACTCAGAAGTCCTACATGATAATTAACATCACTAACACAATACATGTTGCCTTACACTTAATTTTCACAGACACTAAGTAATCCTATTTAAAGAAGATGTGCAAAACAAATAATGCACATGACAACATAACATATAGAAGAGCACATATTATATGGCCAGCAAATGATACACTCACCTTCTAGTAGTGTTGAGCTGGCTGACCCAGGTGAAGACACTTGTTCCATCTCAGGTGACACATGTCCTCCAGGGGCAACTATATATAACAATAACATAAGTTTTACATTTACATGTGTAAATATTGAACAAACACTTATTGTATGTTCTGTATTTATGATTAACTAACAACATCAGTTCCTTAACCGAAAATGTGTGTGAAAGTGAACATAAATAGTTGTAATAACACTGTACATGCCTGTGTACTTAGAATTTTTGAGTTCCCTAACATACAACATACTATGTTTCTGCAGTAATGCGTGAGGATAAATAGATTAAATGAGTACATAAAAATCATATGTTGTGTAGTGATATCAGTATCATAATGTACATAACTATCATGAGATGACCATTCACAATGGTTATCATGAAGGTGGTCATATTGCAAAAAGTGTTGTTTTTGGTAGAGGATATGTGTGGTACATTAATCGAAGATGTGGCACACCTGAATGTGGCTGTGACTCAACAAGACAACACATGCAGTGTGTGATAATGTGTCTTTCATAGTAGTTCAACTATAGATATGAGTGAACTAATGTGTGACGTACGCTTTGATAAGTAATGAGTTGTTGGGGCATTTAGTAGCTAGAGTTAAGCTTTCAAATGAGTGTGATTAACTTCAGTTGTGCTATTCAGGTTGTAAGAAAGGTATTCCCTTCCCCAAAAAGCCTAATCAGCCACACCTTTCAATGACTTGAAACAGGTGCAAATGGTGTGAACTAAGTTGACCGTGAAATGAGGCTGTAATTAGTGTGTGTGCTGAACCCCACCCCCTCTGTTGAAGTGTATGCTGTGATGAGATATTAATTGCAGCTGCTTTAACACAATGGTAGATGAGCTAAGTAGTCATCTGCAGTGTTTAAGTTATGAAAACAATGACATAACATATGATACGTGTGCCTCATTATGCTGTCTGTATATGACATAAAGCAAAAATGGACCTTTTCATAAGCAACTATAGATGTGTTAGTGCCAGTGATGTTTGTAGGCCGTTACATGCAATTTCTTTGATGCATGCTTAAAATAGGCAGTAATGTCATGTTTGTCGGAGTAAAATCAATAAAATACACAATAATATGATACATATTTCTGTTCTGTACCTGTAGCTACTAATAATTTCTCATGAACATGTGTTACACATGTGTACTACCCTGTTGTTCCCCATCTTCGCCCACCATCAATTGCTTCCACTGCAGCTATGCATTTTGGGAATTCACATGTAAATGAGCACGCAATGGCACGTGCTATATTAGTTACTGCTTTTAGTAGGACTACTACATATATGTCTATTTTGAGATATATATATACAGAATCAGACATATACATATATAGATGCAGGTATGCTTATATTGTGAAGACAGTATAAAAAGCAGTGTAAATATGCAAAATAACTGTAAGCAACGACACGCCTAGTACAGTAATATTTATCACCTGCTGGAAATTGTGACGGATAAATTCCAATGTCACGGTCACCAGCCAAGCCTTCCACGACGACGGTAAGTAATTTTGGCCGAAGCAGCTCCTCCAATGGAGTCAATATGAGACGTTGTGGTGTGGGCCCACCTCCAGTGCCAGTAGCATGCACGCGTTGGTCTTGTATTTTCTTTTTCAATTTGGACCTAATATCATCAAATCTTTTCCGACAATGATACTTGTCCCTGACACTATTCCCACAGGCATTGACACCAATGACTATTGTGTCCCACATTTCTTTTTTGCTTGCTGCACTTGTCCGCCCTTGAAAAACATATAAAAGATATGAGGTAAATGAATAATAATATAAGCACCAGTTTCCTACACTGCTAGCTGTTCCAAGAGATAGCAAACATGCTGTTTTATGTGTAATATGTGCAGCACATGAGCATTCACTACTAAACCTATACATGTAAGCAAGGTTGCATTCATATTGTATGCAGTTCTGGCAAATTGACCGCCTGTGTTTATTTGTCCTTGTAAGGCATGATAAAAAGCTGTGTTTCCACACTAATGAACATAGAAAGATATTGTGTACCCATATTTGCATATGAACAAAACTCAGATGACCTAGGATCACATGTATTTGAATAATAAATGTAAAGTTACACTTACCTACTAAATGTCCATAGAGACTGTCATAGTGCTCCAGAATGCCAGTGACAAGAGCCCTATTTTCCTGGTCATTGAAGCGAGGATTACGTGGCTTCTCCACACGTTTTTTCCGAGCAGGTTTAGGGTCAGAGCTTGGCTGGTGCTGACTGGACTCTCCTTCTTCCAATGGAAGAGCCTCCAAAAGCTGGCCACCAGCAAGCACGCCACCACCAGACACCCCATCAGCAACTGCGCCACCAGCAGCACTCCCAGCACCAGCACTCCCACTCCTAGCACCAGCACTCACACTCCTAGCACCAGCACTCACACTCCTAGCACCAGCACTCACACTCCTAGCACCAGCACTCACACTCCTAGCACCAGCACTCCCACTCCCAGCAACAGCACTCCCACTCCCAGCAACAGCACTCCCACTCCCAGCAACAGCACTCCCACTCCCAGCAACAGCACTCCCACTCCCAGCAACAGCACTCCCACTCCCAGCAACAGCACTCCCACTCCCAGCAACAGCACTCCCACTCCCAGCAACAGCACTCCCACTCCCAGCAACAGCACTCCCACTCCCAGCAACAGCACTCCCACTCCCAGCAACACCACTCGGTGCACCAGCAACATCACTCCCCTGAACAGTACGTTCACTCCGACGCGTACTCCCACGAGTAGCAATCCCACTCCCACCAGCATCACTCTTCCCACGCTTTGCGGGCATACTTCCAGCACTCACAAAAAACAGACAAGAAATGTACAGGCAATCACACGAAACACTTCCACATATAAAACAAGACAAAGATGTAAACAAAACAACAAAGGACAAAGCTCACCCAATACACAACAAGTCTCTCAGTCAATATGCAAATCTTCAATCGTCCAGCTCTGTGCGTCTCTCTCTCTCTCTCACTCCCAACAACACAGAGAATGATTAGCAGTACACGTTGCCTTTAAATATGGCGCGCAATCAAAAACATGCTTGTTTCGCCTGATTCAGCAAGATTTGTGATTGTGCAACCTAACAGCACCCCGCCACGCACGCCGATACACCTGTGTGTGATCGGCTCATCATCGTGAGAGTGGGCGGATTTGTTTTCTGGTTGATTTTGAATGTATTCGGCACTTACTGCATACGGAGAGGGAAAAACGCCAATAACATGACTAATCGATAAGCTTGCCGATTTCACATAATCGTCGCTTACTGCATGAGGCCCAAAGTCTTCTAATATAGTTAATTAACAAAATTCTGATGTGACCTGCAATGTTGCATGGATCCGACCCCACTGGTAAAACAGGGTTAAACAGTCCTCAGTTTTGCATCCTAGCAAATAGTTAATCCAACAGTCATCCATCTCAATCAGATGTCAATAGCTTTTGATACCAAACCAAATAAGAAAAAGCCGCAATACAGTAGACACCCTATGTAAAGGCATTTAGAATCACTGGTCTTAATGCAAAGCAATAAATCATGGAGCCTGATGTAGAAATTACTTGGAGCATACTTTAATATTTAATGTGGCCCAAGAAAAATGACATGGGTAAAACTAAGCAAGCTTAATTAGGTGTAATTGAAAGCCGTATTCAAATACATTTGTATCATTTTTTGGAATGAATTGGTGTGGGTTTGTTTAATGATTCTCGGCTGTAATGGGTTTACTTTCAATTTCACTTATTAATGTTTCTGTTTACGAAAAGCCATATGACAGCCACCATGGTGCTTTCTCTCACTAATTAACACTCCTGATCTCAAATTAATTCAGTGTGAAATCTTCACTGCCTTTCATAGTATTCCTACATTTAATATATGCCGGGAAGCGTGGTATAGTGGTTAAAGTGTTGCTTGTTCCATTGCACAAGTGTGTGGGCTACAATAGATTCCATCCTTATCCACGCACATTTATTCTGTAACTTATCTCCCTTTGCCACGGTTAATTTACATGAAATGATGAAATAATATAATTGCTTAATTCTTTCTTACATTTACAGTTTTTTTCCTCGTTAATTTTTTTTTTTTAAACAACATGATTTCCACAAGAAGTTCTATTTATAAAAACCCTTCCTTAGAAGTACGGTATATTTCCAGTTTTCACTATTACCTGTTTCACGCTGTAAGAGGGGTGAGAAGAGGTCAACCCATCCACTTTGTATTACTCTTTTCTTGATGGTAACAACCAAACACATTCAAGCCCCTCTGAGGACCCCAAATAAAGTGTCCCAATGGAACCGTTTGCTGGAAACGCAACGTTTAGTGGAGGTATTTTGAAAAAGCTTCTTTAAAAAAATCCATTTATCAAAGTGGTATATGGTATCTGATGAAGGTCCCTGAGAGGCTCGAAAGCTTGTAGCATATCAACTACTTGTTGGTCCAATAAAAGGAATCATACTCCTACTCCTTCTCTCTCTCCTTTGTTACTTTATGAAAGTAACTAACACTTCTTTTACCAAACGTGCATTAGCTCATGATCTATTTATTTTATTTATTTATTTATCAAATGTGTTACCAGGAAGTAATACACTGAGAGTTACCTCTCTTTTTCAAATATGTCCTGGCCACAGAGCTATAATGACAAATACATAGTTACATTAAGTAAACAGGGTTATACATTATATACAGTACAAGACATTGCATTCACAGTTAAAGATAATATATACAGCTTAACCCCATTATAGCGTGACCCGTTATAACGCGGTTTTCACGTGGCTCCCGTTTACATTTTTTTTGCACACACTGCACACACTGCACACACTCCCAGCACTCACTGCACACACTCCCAGCACTCACTGTACACTGCACACACTCCCAGCACTCACTGCACACACTCACTGCACAGACTCTCACTGCACACACTCTCACTGAAGACTGCACACTGCACACACTCTCACTGCACACACTCCCAGCACTCACTGCACACTGCACACAGCACATAGCACACTCTCACAGCACACTCACAGCACACACTCTCAATGCAAACTGCACACTGCACACACTCACTGCACACACACTCACTGCACACACTCTCACTGCACACACTCTCACTGCACACTGCACACACTCTCACTGCACACTGCACACTCTCACTGCAAACACTCCCAGCACTCACTGCACACTGCTCACAGCACACAGCACACTCTCACAGCACACAGCACTCACAGCACACTCTCACAGCACACAGCACTCACAGCACTCGCACAGCACTCACAGCACACTACACTCACACCTCCCACTTCTCTCTCCCTACCTTTGGTGTCGCCTGCTGAGATCGGAGCGGAGCTGGCATCAGGAGGAGGGGTGGTGTCGGGAGGGGGGGGGTGTCGGGAGGAGGGGGGTGGTGTGGATGCCGGTAGGGGGGGTGAGTGAGGAGCAGGCTGGGACTCAGAGGGCCATGTGGGCTAGACCCAAAACTGATTATGCCGTGGAGGGCTGGTAGGTGTGGGGGCCTCGGGGGGGGAGGAAGTGGATGCCGGTGGAGGAGGATGGATGCCGGTGGTGGGAGGTAAGAAGCAGGTTACGGCTGGACTCGGAGGGCCACTGCGGGGGGACGTGTAGGGCTTCCGGCCATCTCTTCCTTCCTTCCCTCCTTACTCCCTCCCGATCGGGGGCGTGGCTGCCATTTTTTTTAAAAATTAGCGCGACCCTGGTTCTAGCGTGGTCGGATCGGGTGGCCCCCGAGGTCCGCACTATAACGGGGTTGAGCTGTATATATATTATAGGCGTATGTAACAGTTACATACCAGATTCAAATGTGAGACAGCTTTAGTTTTGAAAGAACTTAGACAGGTGGCGGCTGTGAGAGTCTCCGGTAGGTTGTTCCAGTTTTGGGGTGCACGGTAAGAGAAGGAGGGGCGGCCGGACACTTTGCTGAGCCTTGGGACCATGAACAGTCTTTTGAAGTCAGATCTCAGGGGATAAGCCTGTGACGGGAGCTTTGTGACAGGCTATAATACTACACCACCAAAGATATAACTGGGTTGAACTGGACGAGACTTAGATATGATAAAATATAATTTATTCCTTGAAAAAGGTGAACACACGAGATATACAAATAACAGACAAAATATGGACACTTACTTAAAGGTTAGGACAAGAAAAGCCATCAGGATACAGGATGGGCCATTTCTTCCATAATTCAGTTTCAGATGAAGACATCACAGCAATACATGAAGATCATGAAGACACATGAAGACATTTGAGTAAGGGCTGACACTGGGTTAAATACCATTTCAAACCCATCTCTTAACCCTAGATGCCGAGTTGGCTAGAAAAAATCTCTTTGAAGCAGATTTTGGCTTCCATTGTAAGTGTGAAGAATCACACTTAGAAATACACAGTTCCTTGGTTCCTGCCCCCAGTATAAACAATTAGGGCAGTTACCTTTTGATCACTGGCCTATGCTAATTCTTGCAGGATGCCCTTCCTGCCTTATTTAACATAGCAGATGGAGTCTGCATTTTTCAGAGCAGATCCAAAATTCCCATATACACTGTAAATAACTTCATAACTTCAGTTCAGTAGTACTTACTGGCACGTGAGACATGTTAATACATTCTGTCATGCATGACGCTCCCAATGAGACTAAATACTACCATGTAATACTAAAATTAAGAGAGATATTAATATCTGGCTCTTAGTACCGGCTAAACATCATGTGTCTGTAATCCTTATGTGCAAATCAGTCCCACGAATACACATATGTAGCTTTTAGCACATTCAACCGAGGACATCTCATAATATTCTTATATTTAATAAGGTCACTCATTCTGTAGCCCCACTCCTAAATCAGGGGCATTTGGCCAGTCTACCAAATGGAGTGTCTGGCAGGATACTATGGTTTGTAAGTATGAGTTTTAACACTCACAAACCACTCCAGCTTCCTAAACATTTGGTTGCATTCCTTAGTAGGCAGGCATCTTTGAGGGTAACTTAAACAAAGGGCTATAATCACTATTCAACTATTAACCCTTGCCCTCCCGGATGGATCCCAGTGTTTGTGTGGTGCAGTCACTGGAACAGAAACAATACATTTTTACAAGGGAATAAACAGTTGGATGGCTGAAGCAAGGCAAAACCACATTACTGGACCCCAGTCCAGTTAACCCCTTGCTTCCCAGGTGAGAGTAGAGGGTGGCCAAATGGGGTGTAACCCCTTTAATCCCGGGCCAAATCCCCTCTCTCTTGACAATAAGTGCTGCATGTGGTAGGGGTGACGAGCTTGTTCAGACAGATGGGTAGCTTGCCCAGAAAGTATTTGAGGTAGAGCTGTAGCCAAACTTCCTGTCTTTAATGCCACTGCCACATGCAGGCGTGACACCGAAGGATTAGCGCAGGCAGGGTGTCCCATTAAAAAGCATGGCCCCCTGCCGCTGCATCATGGCAGACACTGCTCCTAGCGCCGCGGACAATAAATTGCTACATCTGTATGAATCTCTGCTTTGGCAGCAGAGCGATTAAACCAGCGCTCTTATGTACAGAAGGAAGAACTTGTACACAGTGCAGAAGACAAACATACTGTATATATATATATACATACTTTGTACACGTTACTTTTGGTGCCCCAACCACATTAGCCACTGCTGTGTTTATATAAAAGATTGCCCATTGATTTTGTTGCTGTCTGAACTGTCAACCGTTATCTGCTGTTTGTGCAGCCGTTTGCAAACTTGTGTTAGCTTTGTTATGTCGTATTTTAGGACAACTTGTTTAATGTTATAAGGGTTTTTCCAGAGTGCAGCCCCTAATAATAAGCCGAAACCCAAGGACGTTACCTGAATGTATGCTGCATTAAATGATATGAAATGCAGATGGTGTGTTTGACTCGCAGTTAGATGTACAGTATAAGGAAGGATAGAAGGACACCTTTTCCCTGGGGGCATTATGTGAAAGAAAGCAAGAAAAAATGTTGCTTCCAGCTGTTTCAATGAGCCTTAAATTTTCCTTTATCGTCATCTAAGACCAGCAAATTGGAGCTCACTAGAGTTAATTCATCATGCTCAATAGTAACCTAATTGGAATAATGGAAAAGGAAATGTATCTAGAGGCGCCTAGAATGACAATTAATACAAAAAGGATATATGAAAACCAAGCCTGTTGGTTGATGGAACGTACAGTAGCTCCTCACGATGTGCTTTAAAAGAAAGAAAAAGCACAACACATAGCGTAATACTACCCAGGAGAACACCTGATGGTGACTAAACCCTAAGCTGCACAGTATACAAATACAGTAAAATTTATATAAAAACACCTCCTGATGAAGTACTTGGTACGAAACGCGTAGAGGTCACGACAGGTCATCCTGCGCGTGTATGCTGGTAAGCTGAGACGGAGCCTGCAGGAGACAGCAGCGTTTTTTTCCATCTCCACGGTGCTGAGATCTGGATTCTGTGCAGCCACCGCGAGTCTGCTGACTGTCTCAGTGTGAGTGTCCGTTTCCCCTTGCCAGTGCCCAACCTTATGGCGGTTTCTATACAAATCTGTTGATAGGTTGTTTTCATGTTTGTTTTTTTCTTTCATGTGTTTTTATATAAATTTTACTGTATTTGTATACTGTGCAGCTTAGGGTTTAGTCACCATCAGGTGTTCTCCTGGGTAGTACTTAGCCGTCCAGCTGCCCAGCTGTTCTGAGGTGGGGTTGGATCCCCTCAGAGTTTGTGTGTATTTTTAATAAATTACCTTCCACTAATCCCTGGTGCGCATTTGTGCATTTTTTATTATCTTGTATTTCAGGGTGCCCTCCCCCCTTTTTAAGGGGGGTTCACCTAGATTTGAGAGTTTCTGGGGAGACGCTTTATGTACATGCTGCAAAGGGATCATCCACACCATCATACAGCACGAGCGCTGAATATCCTGTTTTTTCTACCTACATAGCGTAATACTGCAGATGATAGGACAAACAACACTTAAGACAACATATAACAGCTGAGAAACAGTTAGGTGAAATTACACAATAAAAGCATTTAATAACAATTAATAATAATTCATAGTACACATGGACATAATAATATGGACAGGTTAAAATGAAATAATGATTGAAGTGCTCCGCAGCACTGATGGTGACAGTTGCAATGCCCACTCACCAGATGGAATAAGTAAGCAGGCGGTGGATAATTTTGAGAGTATTCCCTCTCGATTCAGTAAGCTGCTTCCTGCTGGCGGGCGTCTCCGTTGATGCGTGTGTGTCGGTCTGCATGCAGGATCTCCCGCGGCACACTGGGAAGGACGCCCTAATGGTTAGGAACGCCGCATGCAATGCTCCTCGGCACCGCCGCCTCACCTCGAGGCGGAGGCCAGCGGGGGGGCTTCCGCCCTGCAGGAGGGACCCCACACATACCCCGTGCTGCTCACTCCCCCTCCACATGCCCCGTGCTGCTCACTCCCCCTCCACATGCCCCGTGCTGCTCACTCTCCCTCCCCCCTCTACATGCCCCGTGCTGCTCACTCCCCCTCCACCCTCCACATGCCCCGTGCTGCTCACTCCCCCTCCACATGCCCCGTGCTGCTCACTCCCCCTCCACATGCCCCATGCTTCTCACTCCCCCTCCCCCCTCCACATGCCCCGTGCTGCTCACTCCCCCTCCACATGCCCCGTGCTGCTCACTCCCCCTCCCCCCTCCACATGCCCCGTGCTGCTCACTCCCCCTCCACATGCCCCGTGCTGCTCACCCCCCCTCCACATGCCCCGTGCTGCTCTCCCTCCCTCCACATGCCCCGTGCTGCTCTCCCCCCTCCCCCCTCCACATGCCCCGTGCTGCTCTCCCTGCAGCTTCCCCCCCCTCCACATGCCCTCTGTCCGGCTCCCGTCCGATCCCTGCCCCTCCGTACCAGATGACTGCAGGGTCCGTCTCCCGGCCTGCATGAGGAAGATGCTGCCGACTGCAAGGTAAGCAGCCCCCCCCCCCCACACACATTCCTTCATCTCCAGCCTGATCCCTCTGTACACACACTAATATTTATATATATATATATATACACACACACACATACACATATACACATACACACACACATGTACACACACACATGTAGACACACAGATGTACACACACATGTAGACACACACACACACACCTATACAGACACCTATACAGACACACGTATACACACAGACACACGTATACACACAGACACACGTATACACACAGACACACGTATACACACAGACACACGTATACACACAGACACACGTATACACACAGACACACGTATACACACAGACACACGTATACACACAGACACACGTATACACACAGACACACGTATACACACAGACACACGTATACACACACACACACGTATATACACACACGTATACACACACACACGTAGGCACACGTATACACACACACACACACACGTATACACACACATGTAGACACACACACACGCACACACACGTATACACAAACACGTATACACACAGGCACACGTTGACACACGTATACACGCAGACACGCAGACACACGTATACACGCAGGCACACGTAGACACGCAGACACGCAGACACATGTAGACACGCAGACACACGTAGACACGTAGACACACGTAGACACGCAGACACACGTAGACATGTAGACACGCAGACACACATAGACACGCAGACACACGCAGACACGCAGACACACGTAGACACGCAGACACGCGTAGACACGCAGACACACGTAGACACGCAGACACACGTGTACACACACGTACACACACACGTAGACACACACATGTACATGCAGACACGTACACACACACACATGGAGTCATACACACACACATGTACACACACACACGTATACACACACACGTACGTATATACACACGTATACATACACATCATGTATACACGCACACATGTATACACACACACACACACACACACACGTATACACACACATGTATACACACACACATGTATACACACACACACACAATGTATACTGTGACAGAAACCAGGGGTTGGTAATAAACTCCATATACAGGGCTCCCAGGATACTGAACAGTTTCTGTCCTGTCTAAGCTGAACAGGGCAGCCTCGTGGTACAGGCACTCCATTCCACAGTTTGTCTGCTGCCTGTTTTCTGTCACCTGTCATGCTGATTAGAGTTCAGGTATATAAGACCTGTTTCCTGTTTCCTCTGAGCCCCGCCCAAGAGCCTGGAAGGCTGCTGAACTGCAGAGGGGTGAGAAAGCCTCTTTCCCAAATCGCTTCATTCATTCTGTTAGTTTGTCTAAAGACTGCAAAGGTACTTATTTTGTTGGTGGAAGTGGACAAGCCACTTCCAACTCTGAGTCAGGGACATCTAAGTTTAAGTTATCGCTCAGACGAGCAGCTTTTTGTTTGGCTTTGTTTTCTGTTTAAACTGTGGCAGTGTCAGTGCCTGGGACTGAATAAACCAGGCATAGCCTGTTTAAAGGAACAGTACGTGACGTCTCATCATTTAACCTACCCTAAAAGACCGTGTTCTAACAGTCCCGGACAGACGGCGGAGCCCCGGAGTAAGCCGTTTGTCACATATGGTGGAGAATGCGGGCAGAACACTGAAAGGTCTGGGGGTTAAAGATCTTTAAAAAAAAAAAAAAAGAAGGTTTTTTTTTCTCTCTCTCCAAACAAGATGGAAGACGTGGTGAGTGCGCTGGTACGCAATGTCGCTGTCCAGAAAGACGCGAATGAAGCCCAGCAACAGGCGAGTGAAACCCAGCGACAGCTGTTAATAGCCCAGCAAGAGACTAATGCAAACCAGCAAGAGACAAACCGCCTGCTGAGAGAGGAGCAAAAGCGGTTCGCTCAGGGCTTACAGCAGGAACTCGAGATCCTGAGGGGGACTATCAGTAACCTTCCACTGGCAGAGGCAGCCCCAGTTCCGAAAATGACCAGGGCAAGCCACTACCTTCAGAAGATGGGACCCTCGGATGATGTGGAAGCCTATCTTCTCACGTTTGAACGCACGGCACAGAGAGAGGGATGGCCAGAAGCTGAGTGGGCTGGTCTAATCGCACCCTTCCTAAGCGGCGAACCCCAGAAGGCTTACTTTGATCTAGAGCCAGCCGAAGCTAACGTCTATGCAAAATTGAAGTTCGAGATCCTCGCCCGCCTCGGCGTAACCACGGCTGTTCGTGCCCAAAGGTTTCACGCATGGTCCTTCACGATGGATAAAGCCACCCGAAGCCAGATGTATGACCTCATCCACCTCGCCCGGAAGTGGCTACAACCCGAGATCAACTCAGCAAGCCACATCGTGGAACGGTTGGTCATGGACCAGTTCTTGAGGAAACTTCCCTCTGCCTTACGCCGTTGGGTCAGTCGGAGTGACCCCCACAATGCGGATGAGCTTGTGGCCCTTGTAGAAAGGTACAGTGCAGCAGAAGAGCACCCGCAACCCACAGTCGTGGAGCAACCCCACTATCCGAGGTTCCAGGACTCTTCCAGAGACGGTAAAAGGGTACCGGGGTTAAGGGGCGCTGAAGAGCGGCGACCACCTTCACGCCGCTCCAGCAACAGTGGTTCGCACACTAAGGGCAATAGCCAACATGGGGAGCCGGGAAAAGGCTCTAAGTGGGACACAGACTATGTACCTAAATGTGTAAATTGTCATGAGAGGGGCCACACAGCAAAAATCTGCCCACTAAATGATGAGCCCATGCAATGCAACAGCGTGGAACCTTATTCGCTGTTGTCCCAATGTATGGGCCCTAGCCCAGAGGACCCCTTGAATAACCATCTGTGGGCATTTGTAAAGGTTAATGATAAGAGGGTTCGGGCACTTCTTGACTCTGGGAGTATGGTCACACTAGTGTCCGAATACCTATTGCCCATTAAGAAGAAACAGGTAAACAGTTCACAAAGAGTGGCAATTTGTTGTATACATGGGGATAATCATGAATATTCCACTGTTGATGTTTTTTTTGAAACAGAATTTGGTTCTTTAGATTTCAAGGTGGGTGTTGTACCCAAACTGGCACATGATGTGTTAATAGGGACCGACTTTCCCCATTTTCTAAAAATGTGGTCCCCAGCTCAGAATAGCGCCCAGAGTTCAATAGCAGACCATAACGAAGTGTTAGAAGAAACAAATCCTTTCCCTTTTTCAGAAATGGAGGTTGACAAGGGCCCAAATAAGAAGGGGGGAAAGGAGGAGTGCTGTGAAATTCCCTTCCCCATCACTACTTTGGTAGGGAATACCCCAAATCAAGATGTTGATCAGGCACTTACCACCCCAGTACAGGATAAGACCCTCGCTGACCTAGAGGTCAGTCCTGGGAGTTTTAAGAAGGCCCAGTGGGAGGACCCCACATTAGCGGTAGCAAGGGGAAATATACGGGACCAGAATAGTACTCATGGCCAACCAGATAGGTCACTTGCTTACCCCTACTTCGAGGTAGAGAACGACCTAGTATATCGGGTTGATAAAAGAAAATCAGTTACAACTAAACAATTGTTGGTACCACGGACATTCCGTAACGTAGTATTACACCTCGCACATAGTCATCCATTGGGGGGACACCTAGGGGTGGAAAAGACAAAAGAAAAGGTTCTCCGAAGCTTTTATTGGCCTGGGGTTCTGGCAGAAATTACAAACTATTGTTCCTCATGCCCAGAATGTCAGATCACCGCCCCGTTCAAGGCATACCGCAGCCCATTGGTACCCCTTCCCATAATAGAGGTACCATTTGACCGGATTGCTATGGATCTAGTAGGACCCCTAATAAAGTCTGCTAGGGGACATCAGCATATATTGGTAATATTAGATTATGCTACCCGATATCCGGAGGCAGTTCCCCTACGTAGCACCTCTGCTAAAAACATAGCAAAAGAGTTAGTACTTCTGTTTTCCCGGGTCGGAATTCCTAAAGAGATCTTATCTGACCAGGGAACACCATTTATGTCCCAAGTAACAAAAGAGCTATGTAAACTCCTAAAAATCAAGCATCTCAGAACCTCAGTCTATCATCCACAAACAGATGGTTTAGTGGAAAGGTTCAATAAAACCTTAAAGAGCATGTTACGCCGGGCGGTCGATAAGGATGGGAAAAACTGGGACTGTTTGTTACCATACCTGTTATTTGCCATTAGGGAAGTTCCCCAGTCATCCACAGGCTTCTCCCCGTTTGAACTATTGTATGGCCGACATCCAAGGGGCTTACTGGATATAGCCAAAGAAACTTGGGAACACGAGGTTACCCCTTACAGAAGTGTAATAGAGCATGTTGCCCAAATGCAGGACCGCATTGCTGCAGTCCTACCCATAGTGAGGGAACACATGGAGAAAGCTCAAGAAGCACAAAGGAATACGTATAATAAGGGTGCTAGGGTCAGAATTTTTTTTCCAGGTGATAGGGTACTAGTTCTGGTTCCCACCGTGGAGAGTAAATTCCTTGCTAAATGGCATGGGCCATATGAGGTCTTGGAAAGAGTGGGAGAAGTAAATTATAGGGTAAGGCAGCCAGGTAGGAGGAAACCTGAGCAAATTTACCATATAAACCTACTCAAGCCCTGGAAAGATAGAGAGGTCTTGTTAACCCTAGTACCCCCAGGTCCGTCAGAGAATCAAGAAACTGACCCAGAGGTTAGCATAGCTGAAACACTGTCCGTGCATCAGAAACGAGAGGTCCAGAGTTTAGTGAGAAGGAACAAAGAAATCTTCTCTACACAGCCAGGTAAAACTAACGTAATTAAACATGACATAGTCTCTGAACCGGGGGTCCGAGTTAACCTTAAACCGTACCGAATCCCAGAGGCCAAGAGAGAGGCTATAAGTTTAGAGGTTAAAAAAATGCTAAAACTAGGCGTAATTGAGGAATCCCAAAGTGGGTGGAACAGCCCTATAGTTTTAGTCCCAAAGCCAGACGGTACAACAAGGTTTTGTAATGACTACCGGAAACTAAACGCGGTGTCAAAATTTGATACTTATCCTATGCCCAGGGTGGATGAACTTGTAGAGAGACTGGGCAAAGCCCGATATCTCACAACCCTAGACCTAACAAAAGGGTACTGGCAGGTTCCCCTCACAGAAAGGGCAAAAGAAAAAACAGCCTTCTCAACCCCAGACGGCCTCTTTCAATATAAGGTGCTGCCTTTTGGCTTACATGGAGCTCCCGCCACATTCCAAAGAATGATGGATAAAATTTTAAAACCACATGTTCGGTACGCTGCCGCCTACCTGGATGATGTGGTAATCCATAGTGAAGATTGGCAGTCCCACCTTCCAAAGGTCCAAGCTGTGCTCGACGCAGTTCGGTCTGCTGGACTAACTGCTAACCCCGCTAAATGCACTATTGGTCTGGAGGAGGCCAAGTATCTGGGGTATTCTATTGGTAGAGGGTTACTCAAACCACAAACACTCAAAGTAGAGGCGATACAAAATTGGCCAAGGCCAGTCACAAAAAAACAAGTAAGGACCTTTTTGGGGTTAATTGGCTACTATAGGAGGTTTATTCCCAATTTTGCAACTAAGGCAACCCCACTAACCGACCTCACAAAAGCAAGAGGACCGCTAATGGTAAAGTGGTCCCCCGAAGCCGAACAGGCCTTTAGAAGCCTGAAAGAAGCTCTCTGTGCCCAACCAGTGTTGGTCACACCTGACTTCTCCAAAGAGTTCGTAGTCCAAACCGACGCATCTGAGGTAGGGCTGGGGGCGGTACTCTCCCAGGAGTCTCAAGGGGAGGAGCACCCCATCCTTTATTTAAGTAGGAAACTAAATCCCCAGGAGAAAAATTACTCCATAGTCGAGAAAGAGTGTCTCGCAATAAAGTGGGCTGTAGAGACACTCAAGTATTATCTGTTGGGGAGAAAGTTCCGATTGGTCACAGATCATGCACCCCTTACCTGGATGTGTCAAAATAGGGAGAAGAACGCTAGGGTGACCAGGTGGTTCCTAAGCCTACAGCCCTTTAAATTTTCTGTGGAACACAGGTCGGGGCACAAACATGGCAATGCCGACGGGTTGTCAAGGATGCACTCCCTAATATCCATGGTCGCTCACCCCTCGAGGTCTGAGCTGGGGGGGAGGATATGTGACAGAAACCAGGGGTTGGTAATAAACTCCATATACAGGGCTCCCAGGATACTGAACAGTTTCTGTCCTGTCTAAGCTGAACAGGGCAGCCTCGTGGTACAGGCACTCCATTCCACAGTTTGTCTGCTGCCTGTTTTCTGTCACCTGTCATGCTGATTAGAGTTCAGGTATATAAGACCTGTTTCCTGTTTCCTCTGAGCCCCGCCCAAGAGCCTGGAAGGCTGCTGAACTGCAGAGGGGTGAGAAAGCCTCTTTCCCAAATCGCTTCATTCATTCTGTTAGTTTGTCTAAAGACTGCAAAGGTACTTATTTTGTTGGTGGAAGTGGACAAGCCACTTCCAACTCTGAGTCAGGGACATCTAAGTTTAAGTTATCGCTCAGACGAGCAGCTTTTTGTTTGGCTTTGTTTTCTGTTTAAACTGTGGCAGTCTCAGTGCCTGGGACTGAATAAACCAGGCATAGCCTGTTTAAAGGAACAGTACGTGACGTCTCATCATTTAACCTACCCTAAAAGACCGTGTTCTAACAGTCCCGGACAGACGGCGGAGCCCCGGAGTAAGCCGTTTGTCACAATACACACACACATGTATACACACACACAATCTATACACACACACAATCTATACACACACACAATCTATACACACACACATACGTGTATACACACACACACACACACACGTATACACACACACAAACATGTATACACACACATGTAAAAACACACATGTATACACACACAAATGTACACACACACAAACGTAGACATATACACACACACACACATGTATACACACACTTATACACACACACACACATACAATGTATACACACAAACATGTATACACACATGTATACACACACACACACGTGTGTATACACACACACACACTATCCCCAGCACCACCACATCAGCACACCGGTATCCCATGCCCCCCCAGCCCACTGGCATTCTCGGCTCCCCACCATTCCCAGCCCCCATCAACACCATCAGCACCCACACATTGGCACCTTCGCACCTCCCCCATCGGCACACCCACATCCGCACCCCCACATCAGCAACAAACCCTCCCAAATCAGCACACCGATACAATCACCATCAGTACAGCCACAGCAGCAATACCACCGCACACCGCCATGGGCCGCGTGGACCACTCCCCACCCAAATGCCACCCCCACACAACAAACATCCCGGGCAACGCCGGGGCTCTCAGCTAGTATTTACTAAAACTAATGAAACTCTACTAACTGGACCTACAAAATGCAGGTAACTGGGATTGAATATGCCCGCTACGCATAAATGACTTCTCTTTGCAGATACCTTTTCTAAGAGGAGACATCGAGGCGTTATGATAACGTAACTGCATTGTAGACTGCTCTGGAAGAGAAGCGGGTAAGCATCATGTTGCTTTAGTACCTTTAAAGACATGAAGGCCCATGTTTACTCAGCGGTGCTATGCAATAGTACACCTTTTGGTGTAGGAAGACAAATAAAGGCAATGGGCTGTAACATGTCTTCCTGTAACATGTCTTCCTGTAACATGTCTTCTTGCCCCGACAGGTGCACACTTAGTAAACATGTTCTGAAGTTACTGCCTTCAATGATAACGACCTCAGTGGGGGTTTTCCTCCAGTGTCATTATTCTAAGTGTTCTCTTGGCATTAAAAGGGTGCTTTTGTTGTTGTTCAGATATATGATTAAAAGTCCGGATTATCATTAAAACGTGAGAGTGTTGCATGATTCTGTTTGAGCTGTGGAAAAAAAAAAACATTCAATATTTGAACTCGGAATAAAAAAAAAATGTAATGTTTCATCTGAAACACATTCCACGTAGAAGCGTTCTCAGTATGTTAGTATCATGTCATTGCTTTAAGTAAAACTGCTGCTGGTGTACTTTCTTAAAACACTGTAACAGGGTTTGTAATCAATATTGTCATTGCAGTAAGAGCATTTCTTTGCATACAGGCACATTACATGACATCATAATGATAGATAGACATGCAGCACATACATTAACACTGAGTGCCATATTCAATATGTGAAGAGAGAATAATAATGTGCCTGTTTTCTCTGGTTTCAATTGATGGTTTTAAGTGATTAATATATGCTAAATGTAATTTTTCCTTGTTTGTGTCTAAAAGACGCAAGAAATTAAACATCTCCTGTTTAAAAGAAGGGCGAGATACAGTTTCTACTTAATGAAAACAGCAGGAATGGGAAACAATTCAAACATTCCAAACCAATGCACCCAAAAATATACAATTACAGCTGGTGTCCTCTTTTGAGCAAATAATACATTTTGTAGTGTGCAGCATTGTTTAACATTATGAACAAGTGTTCTCTCTAAACTGATACCCGTCCTATCGTTTATGTAAAACATATATGTGTCAGGTAACCTATAACAGCAACAATGGAAATAAGTTGATTGCACCCGTGGGCACATACTTCCTGTACATTTCAATAACACAATACGAAGATTATTATGTACGCCTGACGTTTTATGCTTGCATCTCTGTTTTTATTGATTTGTTTACACCTCATTTACTAGAAAATTGGCTAAACATGCAGGGAACTGTTTACAACTCATTGTAATGCCTTTCTTGTTATTCATCTAAAGCTTTTGTTTAGAATGCAATAGAATTGGTTTGAATAAATCTCATATAATTTAAACTGGGTGTGATGCTTCAAGTCCCGTTATAGATGAAAGTTACAGTTTCTGGGTTTTTTCTTAGAACCTCCTCCAGTTTGGATTATATT
This sequence comes from Ascaphus truei, assembly GCF_040206685.1. NCBI lineage: Eukaryota > Metazoa > Chordata > Amphibia > Anura > Ascaphidae > Ascaphus > Ascaphus truei. The sequence goes on along the minus strand of NC_134491.1, from coordinate 44,909,293 downwards.
GCTCGAGACTTTTGGAATAACCAATAAATTACCAAGCACAAATCTTTACTCTTTACTCTCGTATGTATATACATGAGTTTATACATTAATTCATTCTTCAAGAAGAATCTGAATCGAAAATGGATGTGGAGTGGAGTCAATGGAATCAAGAATGAAATTGACTATACCCTAGCTAACACAACACACATTTGGAAGAATGCACAGGGCTTACCTGTTTTGACACGAGGAGTGATCACCGATTGGCTCGCTGCAAATTACACCTTAATGAGAAGTTAGAAAGAAGAAAACTGATTAAAAAGAAGACAAAAAACATCAACATCAAGAATCTCAAGAATAACAGCAGAAAACTAGAGCTGAAAAATCACTTGAACTTGCTCAAAATGCATGGGGACACTTTAGCAAACAATTATGAAGAACTTATGAAGATTGTAGTTGAAAGCGCAGAAAAGAACTGGAGGAATCGCTAACAAAAAACAGGATACGGAAATATCAGATGAGACAAAGCAGTTACTGAGAAGATGACAAAAAATAAAGCAATCCCAAGATGCAACAACAAAAATTGAATACACAGCCATTGTTGGACAAAGATGGTACTTTACTGGATTTCAAGGTTAATTAAAAGAACAGGGTGGTGACCAAAAGACCAGGATGGTGACCAAAAGACCAGGATGGTGACCAAAAGACCAGGATGGTGACCAAAAGACCAAACAGGATGGTGACCAAAAGACCAGGATGGTGACCAAAAGAACAAACAGGATGGTGACCAAAAGACCAGGATGGTGACCAAAAGACCTGGATGGTGACCAAAAGACTAAGATGGTGACCAAAAGACCAACCAGGATGGTGACCAAAAGACCAACCAGGATAGTAACCAAAAGACCAGGATGGTGACCAAAAGACCAACCAGGATGGTAACCAAAAGACCAGGATGGTGATCAAAAGACCAACCAGGATTGTGACCAAAAGACCAACCAGGATGGTGACCAAAAGACCAACCAGGATGGTGACCAAAAGACCAGGATGGTGACCAAAAGACCGGCCAGGATGGTGACCAAAAGACCAGGATGGTGACCAAAAGACCAACAAGGATGGTGATCAAAAGTATACAACAAGCGACAGAGAAGCCCAATGCTACATAAAATATGCCAAAAATACACAGTAAAATACTTATACATTCTCTTGGAAATGGGTTGTGTAGTTTAACCCTTTGGCCAAAACATCGTAAGCCTGCAAGCCACGTCAAGGCAGACCCAGTTTGCAGGTCCTAACACTACCAGATAAAATAGTAATATACCTTTATTAGAATTAAAATTCTCATGTACCTCTATTAGGAGGGAGAAAGACCAACATTGGACCTATATCCAGCAGAATGAAAAAGACCGGCTGACTTGGGAAGTGGGAAGGGGCGGGCTTAAACCTTGGGAAGGAGGAGCCACTAACCTCCAACAGCTGAGACCAGCTGAAAATAAGTTAACAAACAACACACAGAACCCCAGCAAGCTCATTTTAGGCACCCCAGAGCCCCCACAAAATATATATGTATTTAAGTGTCAAAAAGGAGAGCTACTGAGCATGGCAAATGTATACAACAAGCGACAGAGTAGCTCAATGCTACATCCAATATGACAAAAATACACAGTAAAATACTTATATATTCTCTTGAAATAGGGTCATTTAGTTTAACCCTTTGTTTAAAGCATCGTAAGCCTGCAAGCCAAGTCAAGGCAGACCCAGTTTGCAGGTCCAAACACTTCCAGATACAATACTAATATACCTCTATTAGAATTAAAATTCTCATGTACCTCTATTAGGAGGGAGAAAGACCAACATTGGACCTATATACAGTAAAATGAAAAAAACCTGCTGACTTGGGAAGTGGGGAGGGGCGGGCTTAAACCCTGGGAAAGAGGAGCCACTAACCTCCAACAGCTGAGACCAGCTGAAAAAAAGTTAACAAACAACACACAGAACCCCAGCAAGCTAATTTTAGGAACCCCTATGCTGCGGGGGAAGGCCGGAAGCTGCGGTGGGTGGCAGTGCTGCAGGGGATCCCGATGCTGCAGGGGGTGGCCCGATGCTGCGGGGGGCCTGTCGGCAGGTCACAGCAGTTGCTGCCGACCCCGCTGCAGGCACCAGTTCCACGATGCTGCTCCCATGTGCGCCGGGCCTCGCTCTCACGCCGGCGCGCTAGAATCTTAGCCCAGCTGACTTATGGTGCTGCCCACAGGGAGACCCGGCACAGCGGGTTTTTTTTGTTTGTTTTTTTATTAACTGGCTCGGCCGCGCAGGGGGCCTGTGCGGCCGGCCCCCCTGACTCACGGGGCCCGGGCCGCCAGTACCTTCTGTCCCCCCCTGTTGGTGGGCCTGGCCAGGTCACACGTAATCGCCATGACACAGGGGGAAAGGGGGCTACATATATAATATAGGTTAGCAGAGAGATGCCATCATCTGACCTGGCTATCTCTACCCTAAACTAGAAAAGAGTACACGGTAAACACCAGCCAATCAGTTCCAGTTGGGTAGGTTACCTGTTGTGGGTGCTTTGTATATAGGTTGACATATAAAGATATTACCATCTCACCCCTGTCTACTCTCTACTAGTATACTAGCCAGTCTGTGCCAGCTAAATTGTAGATGAGGTTTGGGTTGGCACTGTTACGTTACCTGTGTTGGGTATATACTAGGTTGGCATATAGACACCCCCATCTGAGCTGTCTTTACTCTCTACTAGGTTACAGGGAATCAGTTCCAGTTGTGTTACCACTGTTAGGTTACCTGTGTTAGGTGTGTGTCAGGGTGGCATTTAGTTACTACCATCTGACCTGTGTCTACTCTCTACTAAAATACCAGCCAATTAGTGCCAGCTGGGTTAACATTAGTAGGTTACATGTGTTGGGTATATACTAGGTTGGCATAAATATACCACCATCTGACCTATGTCAACTCTCACTAGTATACCAGTCAATCAGTGCCAGTTGGGTTAACACCAAACGGTTACCTGTGATGGTTATAAGCTAGGTTGGCGTACAGATATCCCCATCAGAGTGTATATATATATATATATTATCTACTATATATTTCTGAAAGTATTGTATGTATGTATGTTTCCCTGGTGTGTTCCCTGTCCCTAGCGGCAATGTCATTGGTCCCTTTGCCTGCCCGCCCCCGCACATCTCTCATTGGCCTCACACACTCACACCACTGCTTCAGGCCCCCTTGGCCCGCACCCGCACACCTCTCATTGGCCTCATACACTCACACCACCCCCTTGGCCCGCCCCCCACACCTCTCATTGGCCTCACACACACACACCACTGTTTCAAGGCCCCCTTGGCCCGCCCCCGCACACCTCACCACTGCCTCACTCTCCCAGCCCTCACTGAGCTTTGGGAACGCACCTAACTCTCACTGCTCTGGGAGACGACGCTTCACAGCTCTCATCTCTCTACGCACTAAACCCTCTCACCTCTCAACGCACTAAACCCTCACTTGCTGCTACCACCAAAAGGAATCAGGTACAGACTCTCTATATATATTGTGTAAGCACCTGAAAACCGCAGGACACAACACAACTCACCTTCAGCCTCATGAGACACACTCCTTCACCAGACAAACAAAGCCCTCCTGTAGCACGCCAAACACTCACAAAACACTCCCGTCGCCCACAACAATACCCCCCCCCAACAACTAACACCTCCCGTAGGACAAAATAAAATCCCTCCGGAACCAACACAACTCTCCTTCAGCCTCATGCGACACACTGCTTCACCGGAAAAATAAAGCCTTCCTGACGGCCCCAAAAAAATTTATACACCGTTTGCAAACACTCCGGTGGCACACAAACCCCCCCACAAACACCCCCACACCCCCCCCCACAAACACCCCCCCCCCAAAATAGGCCAAACAACACTCCACGTAGCCCACTCCCGTTACCACAACCCGCCTGCCATCTCCAATGCGACACACTGCTTCACCCGAAAAATAAAGCCTTCCTGACGGCCCCAAATACATTTATATACCGTTCGCTAACACTCCGGTGACACACAACCCCCCCCCCCCCCACAAACACGCCCCCCACCAATACAACCCCCCCCACCCCACCCCCCCACAAACCCCACACACCCCCACAAACCCCACACAATCCCCCCCACCAACACAAACCCCCAAACCCCCCCCCCCCCACCACCACAAAGCCCCCCCCCCACGACTCACCTTCAGCCTCATGCGACACACTGCTTCACCGGAAAAATTAAGACTTCCTGTCGACCCCAAAAACATTTATATACCCTTTGCAAACACTCCGGTTGCACACAACCCCTCCACCCCCCCTCCCCCCACAAACCCCAACCCCCCACAAACCCCCGCCCCCTGCAAACCCCCCCCTCCCCCACAAACCCCACCACCAATCCACCCCCCCAACAACCCCACACACCCCCTTCCACGTAGCCCACACACCCCCCCCCCCCATGTACACCACCCCCACACGTAGACCACCCAACACCCCCCCCCCCCCACGTACACCAAGACCCCCCCACCCACGTAACACACCCTAACCACACCACTAACATCTACAACACTAACTCAACAACACCTCCCCTAAGACGCAACAACCCCCCGTCCGGAGCCAACACACCTCACCTTCATCCTCCTGCCACATCAATGCTTCACAATATAATATAGCACTGAATTCAATTCCACAACACGTCCTGCTTGCAAAATAAATATCAACTCACACTGTGACATACACATAAACACACACACAACACTCACCCACACACCCAACACCCACCACAACACCATCACACACACGCCAGGCACACACACACACCCTGACCAACACCACACGCCATCAGACACACCACCCACCGCGTACACACACACACCCTCAGCCACTACCCACGTACACACACACACACTCACGCACGCAACACGGACTGACACACAACCAAAACTCCTTGTGCTAATACGCCACACAAAACAAGACTTCTACACACAACTACCTACCCCACACAACACACACACAACAACACACAACGGACGCTGCGCCATATTCAGCACACCTCACAAAAACAACACCTCAACACACACCCTCACACACCATAAAACACATCAACACACCCTCGCACCAGGAAATACACCTCCCCTTCAACATCTTCACAACAACACTACACTGAACACAATGCACATTTACACGTCTGCCCAACACCTCCCCTTGCACCACAACCAAACACCACCACAAACTTGCACTACAACACACAACATCCAATGGCAACACACCTCATACAACAATTCACCTCTTCCGTGCAATAACAACTATTCAAAACACATTTACTATTGAGACGTGTGTCATTTCTTCCACAACCACACATAACACTCACAGACATCCACACAACACTCACACAACGCTCAGTCAGTCACACAACACTCACATCACACACACAAAACAACACTCACTCACACACACACACACACAACACTCCTGTGCTGAGACACCACACACACAACACAAAAGTTTACACTACCCTACCTCCACAACAAACACTCCCTTGCAAACACAACTTACCTTCAACTTCCTGCCACACACACTACACTCAACATAATGCACATTAACACATCTATGCCACACCCTCCCCTTGCGCCTGAAACACCACACTACCCCCCCCTACAACGCAAACACACACACACGAAAACACCCCCTCAACACTCAACACACCTCACACAGACAATCGCCTCTTCACTTACAAAAATAATTAAACACACTATCCACGTTTACCAGGATGGGAAGACACAATAATTAGGTCTCAATCTACTATATATTTCTGAAAGCATTGTATGTATGTATGTTTCACTGTGTTCCCTGTCCATAGCGGCAATCTCATTGGTCCCTTGGCCCGCCCGCCCCCGCACACCTCTCATTGGCCTCACACACTCACACCACCCCCTTGGCCCGCCCCCCACACCTCTCATTGGCCTGAGGCGGAGTGACGGGCCAGAGGTCCAAAAAAAAACCACACACACACAACACACACCTCTCTCTGTCCTCTCCCCCCCCCCATCACACTCACCTCCCCCCTCCCCGGTGCTCAACTCACCTCCCCTCCACTCCACTCACCTCCGCTCCACTCACCTCCCTCCCGCTCCACTCTCTCCCGCTCCACTCACCTCCCTCCCGCTCCACTCATCTCCCTCTCGCTGCACTCCCACTCCACTCACCTCCCTCGACCTCCCTCCCGCTCCACTCACCTCCCTCCACCTCCCTCCCTCTCCACTCACCTCCCTCCCGCTCCACTCCCTCCCGCCCAACTCACCTCCCGCTCCACTCACCTCCCTCCCGCTCCACTCCTGCTCCACTCCCTCACGCTCCACTCACCTCCCGCTCCACTCACCTCCCGCTCCACTCACCTCGCTCCCGCTCCACTCACCTCCCTCTCAGGTGCGGGGACAGGCAGTGGGCAGGGCAGCCTGCCGCTGCCACGCGGCACCTAAGATGGCGGCGGACGGAAGGAGCCCCTTCCTCCCTCGCGGACTAACATGGCGGCGGACGGAAGGAGATGTGACGTGTGTGTCTGTGTCACTGTGTGTGTGTGACACTGTGTGTGTGTGACACTGTGTGACACTGTGTGTGTGTGTGTGTGTGTGTGTGTGTGTGTGTGTGTGTGTGTGTGTGTGTGTGTGTGTGTGTGTGTGTGTGTGTCACTGTGTGTGAACACTTTGTGTGTGTGTGTTACACTGTGTGTGTGTGTCCCCACTGTCACCCCCCCTCCTGTCCACTCTCCCCCCCTCCTGTCCACTCTCCCCCCCTCCTGTCCACTCTCCTCCCCCTCCTGTCCACTGTCACCCCCCTCCTGTCCACTGTCACCCCCCTCCTGTCCACTCTCCCCCCCCCTCCTGTCCACTCTCCTCCCCCTCCTGTCCACTGTCCCCGCCTCCTGTCCCCCCTCCTGTCCACTGTCCCCCCCTTCTGTCCACTGTCCCCCCCTCCTGTCCACTGTCCCCCCCCTCCTGTCCACTGTCCCCATCCTCTCCTGTCCACTGTCCCCGTCCCCTCTTGTCCACTGTCCCCGTCCCTCCCCTCCTCCTGTCCACTGTCCCTCCCCCCACCTTTTCCTAGCTGCAAATTTAACTCACGGGCAACGCTGGGTCTCTCAGCTAGTATATATATATATATATATATATATATATATATATATATATATATAAATATATATGCAAATGTAAATACATTTGTATGCTCATCTGCATGTCTTAGGCAGGTCTGCAACCCCGCCTTTCACCATATATCACCCAGCACACAGCACTTCCACTGCAGCAAGGGAGTCTGGGAAATGACATGCAAATGAGCACACAGTGCCACTTTTTGCTTCAAAAACCATTTTTAACATGGTTCCCTATAGGGAAATATATATATAAATATGTTTATACCAATGTAAGCAGCACTTTAGAGCGTTATGATAAAGACAGATTACCTGTGTTGGGTATACCCTAGGTTGGCACACAGAAGGCACCATCTGATCTGTGTCTAATCTTTACTATTATGCCAGTCAATCAGTGCCAGTTGAGTGAATTTAACACATTACCATTTACCACTCTTTATAGTTTATCTCTGTGGCATTCAAGCTACATCCCTTCCTTGTTAAACTTCTAGTATGTAAGTAAAGTATTATTGTCAAAGGTCAATTTGGGGCATTTTGTATCTGGGTCAGGCAGCATTTCTAAGGCAATTTCAGAATCTTTGGCTATCCGGAATGACATGTAACTACTCCAGTTTTCTCTGACAAAGACGATGCAATGTTAATCCTTTATTATTTTGTGTTCAGTTACATTAATTGTTTTTAGAATGTTATAGTTATTTTAAGCATTATTTCATACTTTAGAATTTTATTTTAGCATTTTACTGCTTATTTTGATTTATTTTTGGCCATAATTTGGTAAAAAAGCCGAAATTAAACAAATTGAAAAGAAGAAACAAATATAAAACATGAAAAAAATTTACAACTAAAAGCAAAACACCAATGAAAGTGCCCATTCCTCTTAATTATATACTAGATACTGTAACTGTTACAGTGCATCTTACTGCTTTTTGCAATCATTTCACATTTTTATAGGATATTCGGTTTCACTGTTTGAAAATCCCCAGTTAATTTCCAGAAGACTAAAAATGTACCTGTGGTGGAAGATAAGAAGAAAAAAAGTATTATTTTATGTAGAATATGTTTTGTCAGGAAAGATATACAAATTAAACATCCCACCCAAAGGGAAATTACCTTCGTAGTTAGAAATTCTGCAGAATTGGGGGTTTAACATTTCCCTGATTATTACCCCTTAGGTCAGGGGCGGCCAACTCCAGTCTTCAAGGGCCACCAACAGGTTGGGTCTCAGGATATCCCTGCTTCAGCACAGGTGGCTCAGTTAATGGCACGGTTGAAGACTGCATAACCTGTGCTGAAGCAAGGATATACTGACCTGTTGAGGACTGGAGTTATCACCCATGCCTTATATAATGATGGACGCTGTAATCTACTTATATTTCTTACGTCCTAGCAAGGATAGTTTCCCAATTATAGATGCAAACTTTATGATGCCAATTCCAAATGTTACCTATATACCATCATTCACAAAAAGGTTATATATGAGCAGGAAATTAAATAGATATAAAAGATAGGAAGCAGTTCAGAAAACGAGGTACTTGTTAAAACAATTCCTCAAAGCAATCATATGTTTTCTTGTTACATTAATCTGCAGACTTGAATGTATTTTTTTTTTTATTCTGAAGAACATCAGATAATTAATTAGGTAGAATGAACAATCTAAGGACAGATGATATTGATTAATTCCAACTAAATGTCTTCTGGATACTTTACAACAGCCCTTTTTCATCTATTGTTTTTCTGAAAATCCCTCTTTTTGGGTCATTTATCAATTAGAGAAAGTGAAAGTCTTTGTAATAGAAATGGCCCAGCAACTCTAACAAGTCCTTGTTTTTAAAGTATCTCTTGCTGGTTCGTATCCTCCGCTGATCCGGGAGTCTCAAAGCTGGATCCAAAAGTTTAAATAACAAAAAAGTGAAAGAGGCACTTAGGAGTCAAAAGTGTAAAAAGCGTGCTCTGTATTCGCATAATACACAACCATGGATGTTACCTGATCGGATTATGTAACTATAGAGGAAGCTTTTTACACTTTTGCCTCCTTCATTTTCTTGTTACTGTAATTAGAAAAAGTGACAATTGCAGCAAAAATCAAGCAGAATGCTTGAAATCTTATTGGCTGATTAAAGATGGGCACAAAAGTAAAAAAAAAAAAATCATAATTTTTACAAAATCCAAACAAATTGAGTTTTGGCTAAACCAAAACCAAAACATATTTAAGAACCAAAACATGAACATGTTTTACAAACAAAAGACCAGTTGAAGTGCCCACCAGTGATTGTAAGCTCCTTGGCACAGGTTAACACGATGGGGGAATTTAGATCCCAGCTTATTTTAATACTGACACTAATATTCGCTGGGTACTGGTCAATTTCCCAAAGCTTTTCTTCTAAATATCTCCAGAACCAAGGGGTCTACAGATGTGGATCAAGTGAGGTTCTAATACAAGAACTCACCCAGATCCAATAATTGAAAAAAAAGCATATATTTGTAGGTGAGTGTTCTCCGCCTCCCATGGCAGATAAATGCATCAAGACTCTTTGTAAGGCTGCGCCCATACTTAGCGTGAACGCGTGTGTGGTACGAACAAAAGATCGTGCCTCTGTGAGGCAGGCCATAGAGAGTGCGACCGCGATGAAGCGTGGCCGCGCATCCGATTTCCGAGTAGACAAACTAATTTGATTTTGGCCGGGTCATGTGAGCAGTTCAGCCAATGAGGGCAAACCAGCTCCATGATGTCACGGATACGCCTGCCCCTAGGCCACAAAGCGCCTCTGCGACAGGCGCGAGTGGTGCCACGTGCTCTGACGCGTGTGCGCCCAGTATAGCCTCAGTCTAAACCCTTCAGTACTGGAGAGGCCAGTAACACATTGCGGAGCAATAATACGAGTAATGTGTTACTGCCGGACCCTCCAGCACAGAAGGGGAACTATATTTGTGAGAAGGGCGTAAGTAACTGTAGCCCTAGTAAGAAATAGGGCTATAGTTATATCCTCCTCGTGGTATAATCCCTGGTAAGATGGGTTTCCCCCACTTCAAGCACTGCCCTGAGTGGTGGAGATAGGTCACCTGACCCTGTGTCAAAGCAAGAGACACAGGGGCGGTGCCTGCTGAGATCATAAAAGAGCAGTGCATTTCCTATTTAGTGTGTGTTCTGTCAGTCTGACAGTAGTGATAGTGAGTTAGGAGGAGAGGAGTGATCAGCTCATGAGTAGAGCTGATCTAGCTACAGTTAGTGAGGTGGAACCAAATATCTCTCACCCTGCGTAGGGGGTGAGGGAAGAGCTAGCCCCACTCTGGATGCCTTTGGTCCAGAGTGGTGGCAGGGAACATCACAAGGGAGAACAGTTAGTGGACCCTGTACCAACTGTACCTGCCGGCTGCTGCTGCCCAAGAGAATAAAGAGACTGCTGCTTTTAAAGATAATCCTTGTCTGAGACTGGAATCTCTCATCCCTGTGGGGAATCTCTGTGGTAAGGATTCCACCCCGCATTCCTGGGGCTTACTATAGATGGAGGCGCTGCACCATTGAACCAGAACGAATGCATCCACCCCAGTAACCTGTTCCTGTTATCCCCCATGTCATCACGGGAGACTCAGGCCCCTCCTGTTGCCAGCAGGTATGCACCACACAGAGACACCTAGCCAGACCCCAGAACACCTTAGGGGACTCGATCTGTGATTAAGGGGGGGAAGATGGTCTAGATAACAGTATATGCATCTAAAGCAAGGATTCTCAACTCCGTCCACAAGACCTCCCAACAGGTCAGGTTTTAAGGACATCCCTGCTCAGCACAGGTGACTCATTTGAAGAGCCTGCTTCAGCCCAGGTGACTCAGTTGAAGAGCCTGTTTGAGCATGTGGCTCAGCTGAAGAGCCTGCTTCAGCACAGGTGACTCAGTTGAAGAGCCTGCATCAGCATGTGGCTCAGTTGAAGAGCCTGCTTCAGCACTAGTGGCTCAATAAGTCCTTGCTTCAGTGGCTCAGTAGATTGAGCCACCTGTGCTGAAGCAGGGATATCCTGAAAACCTGACCTGTTGGTGGCCCTTGAAGACTGGAGTTGATAACCCCTGCTCTAAACAGTTACTGAGTTGGCTGCATTTTCTGTACCAAAATGAAAGTGGCAATCCAGAGTTTCTGTGTTACGGGTTATCAATAATAATTGTTGCTAAGTACGTTATCATGAAAGGATTCAAACCCTTATGGGCACAGCAGGGTGAGACCACTGCGTTCAAGTTTGAAGCATATTAATATTCTGTAAAACAGCCAGCTCCAACTCACAGAGCTCTGAGATTGATAGCCACAAGCTAAAAGGGTTCTTTAATTAAATTTCTTCTGAAAAATCATCTAAGCTATTACAACTTTGTTAATGTCTCCTTCTGCGGGACTCAGGGAACATTGCAGGATGGGAAGGTGTAGTATTTATAGCATTAAAGGAAGAAAACTCTGACATACATCAGCAGCAGCAGCAGCAGCAATGCAGTGGGTGCCTGTATAAGAAAGTTCACATAGCAAACGTATGAAGTGCTGAAGTTGCCCTACTGCATCGTGATTGTCCAAATATTCCCATTGACTTATTCGGGAGTTTTCAGTACCAGGGCTTATTGAATTAGCCTCTTTGGGGAGTATTCATTAAACGGCGATAGTGCAGACTGGGGCACTATCGCACGCAAACTCAGATCAACTGGAGCTAATGTGTGATAGGGCCCCAATAGGCACTGTTGAAGTTTAATAAATAACCCTCTTACTGTAGTTACAAGCTGGTGAAGCTGTTATCTGAGAGATCTTCTAGTTCCCACACTCCCATTCGCTCACTTCCATCCGCAGGTGAAGGACTCCTAACAGTTCCCAGAATCCCTGTGACTTCCTTTGAGGCCCGAGCTCTTAGCCACGCTGCTCCCAATCTTTGGAACAGTCTGCCTCGTACAGTTCGAGAGGCCCTCTCTGGGAATCTATAAACACAGGCTCAAGACCTACCTGCTTACACTGGCAATTAATTATTGACCCACAACCTGTCCGGCATTTAATAGCTACAGCACCATGCCAGCCTGTACAGTATATTTCCTTGTGTTTAGTCTCTTTTAAAACCTTAAATGTGTTCTTTTTTCTGAAGTGCATTGAGACCCATTTTGGAGAAAAGCGCTATATGAAGTTATTATTAAAGTTTTTATTAGTAAGATTCATCTGCTCCTAGTCAAAGCTGCCAATTTTCACTTTCAAGCAGGGACGGGCTTTGTGTTGAAGATAAGACTTCGCCATATTTCCCCATAGAAACTGTCAGTAAAGTCGTGTGAATCTCTTCCAATTTTGTAAAATTGTTCAAGGTCTTTTTTAAATTTCGCAAACATTTTGTCAGAATTCACCAAATAAAAATACCATTTGCAAACATGTCTTTCCCCATTATCTCTTCTGGGTAATGACATGCAAATGAGAAGTGCCACAAAATGTTCCAAATGGCAGTAAATTATAGTATATAAAGGGCTATGTGACGTTGAACACTGACTTTCAATGCTTCTTAATGTATTGAGAAGCTTGTCATTTTTGTGAGAGAAATAAAATGCAAAAATCACTCACCTCTAAATGTCAGTTAAACCGTCCTGCACGTATATCCCAAATACTGTAATAATAACTGTGTGAAAACACTTATTCCTTTTTTGGGAGAAACAATTAGAGATTCACATTTCTCTTCAAAACCTCCCACAAAAGACCATGAACACATTGGCACAAGTTGTTAAAAACTCAGGGCCTCATTCAGAAAGCCTCGATAAGGCCCTTATCGAGCACTTATCGACCAAAATGGCTACTCGTATTCAGTAAGCCTCGATAAGTGCTCGATAACGGCCTGTATCGACGCAAAATCTTATGATCAAAAGAAAATCGCCAATTGAGCGGCGATCAGCCGCATATCGGTCATTTTCTGAAGGATCATAAACTCGCGCGATTCTGGTACCCGCGAGTCGGCTGTCGCGGCCTATCGCAGCCCTAAAAGGCGGTCTTCTCCCCAAATCCAATTCACCTCAAAATTTAGGTAAATTGGTGGGGAGATGCCTCGATGAGCTGCGATGTGTCGGGACTTAGAAAAAATCAGGCCCTTTTCCTGCCTCGGATTGATGCCGGGGGTCTCCGGAGCTGATACCCATTAATACCAGCACCGGAGCCCCCGGCAAGCATCCGATGCAGGAAAAATGCATGTACAGCAACTTCATTACCTTAGCGGCTAACCGCTAAAGCAATGAAGGGGTTAAACACCCATGCCAGGCTTACTGTGGCTAGCGAGGGTGGGTGTCTAGACCTTGCGGGGGAGTTGCGGGGGGACTTAACCCCTTCATTACCTTAGCGGTTAATACCGCTCATTACCTTAGCGGTTAATACCGCTAAGGCAATAAAGGGGTTAACCCAACTGCTACCTACCCGCAAGGTCTAGACACCTATCCTTAGGGCTAATACCCCCTTCACCCATCCGTGAGGCCTAAGCACCCACCCCTGACTGACTATACCCACCCTGTACCCATTGAGTAGTATAGTGGTACATCATACCCATATAATAATAATATGGGCATGATAAGCCTCTATAGCACTCAATGGGCACCCTAATTACAATACATTAATACACAAGACACACAATAATAAAACATAACTAAACTACAAAAAACCACGCTTCACTAAATAAAAACAGTAGCCAGCTAATCCAATCAATACAAGCAATAACATCAACAATGAATTAATTAAACCATTAACCAATCAAAACAATTAATTCTTAAATCAACTCAAAATGAATAGTAACACTAACCAATCTATTAAAACAATTAATTACTACAACATTAATGAATTTAAACATTAAAATACAAAGAAAGAAATTCAAACAATATCTGAAGTAACCATAAAACGCAGTAGCTAACATAATACAACATTAACTAAAAACGAACACCAATCGCAAACATTTTATTACCATTAAGCAGGAAAAAACTAACAATGACATCCACATAAGAAACTGAAATGAAAAAAAAACAACAGCAATACCAAGCCAGAAATGCCCCCCAAATATTGTCATTATAATGTATTAATCTGTACCCTAAAGTGGTACAGATTCATATATTATCAGTCAATGTTCCTCCCCCAAAAAATCAAAAAACACATGCAATGAAAAAA